>NW_024060898.1:0-19495 GCF_016432855.1 Salvelinus namaycush
TAGGGAATATGGTACCGTGTGTAGTGACTGTAGGGAATATGGTACCATGTGTAGTGTGACTGTAGGGAATATGGTACCGTGTGTAGTGTGACTGTAGGGAATATGGTACCGTGTGTAGTGTGACTGTAGGGACTATGGTACCGTGTGACTGTAGGGAATATGGTACCATGTGTAGTGACTGTAGGGAATATGGTACCGTGTGTAGTGTGACTGTAGGGAATATGGTACCGTGTGTAGTGACTGTAGGGAATATGGTACCGTGTGTAGTGTGACTGTAGGGAATGGTACCGTGTGTAGTGTGACTGTAGGGAATATGGTACCGTGTGTAGTGTGACTGTAGGGAATATGGTACTGTGTAGTGTGACTGTAGGGAATATGGTACCGTGTGTAGTGTGACTGTAGGGAATATGGTACCGCGTGTAGTGTGACTGTAGGGAATATGGTACCGCGTGTAGTGTGACTGTAGGGAATATGGTACCGTGTGTAGTGTGACTGTAGGGAATATGGTACCGTGTGTAGTGTGACTGTAGGGAATATGGTACCGTGTGTAGTGTGACTGTAGGGAATATGGTACCGTGTGTAGTGTGACTGTAGGGAATATGGTACCGTGTGTAGTGTGACTAGGGAATATTGTACCGTGTGTAGTGTGACTGTAGGGAATATGGTACCGTGTGTAGTGTGACTGTAGGGATATGGTACCTGCGTGTAGTGTGACTGTAGGAATATGGTACCGCGTGTAGTGTGACTGTAGGGAATATGGTACCGTGTGTATGTGACTGTAGGGATATGGTACCGTGTGTAGTGTGACTGTAGGAATATGGTACCGTGTGTAGTGTGACTGTAGGGAATATGGTACCGTGTAGTGTACTGTAGGGAATATGGTACCGTGTGTAGTGTGACTAGGGAATATTGGTACCGTGTGTAGTGTGATTGTAGGGAATATGGTACCGTGTGTAGTGGGACTGTAGGGAATATGGTACACTGTGTAGTGACTGTAGGGAATATGGTACCGTGTGACTGTAGGGAATATGGTACCGTGTGTAGTGTGACTGTAGGGAATATGGTACCGTGTGTAGTGTGACTGTAGGGAATATGGTACCGTGTGTAGTGTGACTAGGGAATATTGTACCGTGTGTAGTGTGATTGTAGGGAATATGGTACCGTGTGTAGTGTGACTGTAGGGAATATGGTACCGTGTGTAGTGTGACTAGGGAATATTGTACCGTGTGTAGTGTGACTGTAGGGAATATGGTACCGTGTGTAGTGTGACTGTAGGGAATATGGTACCGTGTGTAGTGTGACTGTAGGGAATATGGTACCGTGTGTAGTGGGACTGTAGGGAATATGGTACCGTGTGTAGTGGGACTGTAGGGAATATGGTACCGTGTGTAGTGTGACTGTAGGGAATATGGTACCGTGTGTAGTGTGACTGTAGGGAATATGGTACCGTGTGTAGTGTGTCTGTAGGGAATATGGTACCGTGTGTAGTGTGACTGTAGGGAATATGTGTAGTGAGTGTAGGGAATATGGTACCATGTGTAGTGTGACTGTAGGGAATATGGTACCGTGTGTAGTGTGACTGTAGGGAATATGGTACCGTGTGTAGTGTGACTGTAGGGAATATGGTACCGTGTGTAGTGTGACTGTAGGGAATATGGTACCATGTGTAGTGACTGTAGGGAATATGGTACCGTGTGTAGTGTGACTGTAGGGAATATGGTACCGTGTGACTGTAGGGAATATGGTACCATGTGTAGTGACTGTAGGGAATATGGTACCGTGTGTAGTGTGACTGTAGGGAATATGGTACCACGTGTAGTGTGACTGTAGGGAATATGGTACCATGTGTAGTGTGACTGTAGGGAATATGGTACCGTGTGTAGTGTGACTGTAGGGAATATGGTACCGTGTGACTGTAGGGAATATGGTACCGTGTGTAGTGTGACTGTAGGGAATATGGTACCATGTGTAGTGTGACTGTAGGGAATATGGTACCGTGTGTAGTGTGACTGTAGGGAATATGGTACCGTGTGTAGTGACTGTAGGGAATATGGTACCGTGTGTAGTGTGACTGTAGGGAATATGGTACCGTGTGTAGTGACTGTAGGGAATATGGTACCATGTGTAGTGACTGTAGGGACTGTGGTACCGTGTGTAGTGTGACTGTAGGGACTGTGGTACCGTGTGTAGTGTGACTGTAGGGAATATGGTACCGTGTGTAGTGTGACTGTAGGGAATATGGTACCGTGTGTAGTGTGACTGTAGGGAATATGGTACCGCGTGTAGTGTGACTGTAGGGAATATGGTACCGTGTGTAGTGTGACTGTAGGGAATATGGTACCGTGTGTAGTGTGACTGTAGGGACTATGGTACCGTGTGTAGTGTGACTGTAGGGAATATGGTACCGTGTGTAGTGTGACTGTAGGGACTATGGTACCGTGTGTAGTGTGACTGTATTGAATATGGTACCGTGTGTAGTGTGACTGTAGGGAATATGGTACCGTGTGTAGTGTGACTGTAGGGAATATGGTACCGTGTGTAGTGTGACTGTAGGGAATATGGTACCGTGTGTAGTGTGACTGTAGGGAATATGGTACCGTGTGTAGTGTGACTGTAGGGAATATGGTACCGTGTGTAGTGTGACTGTAGGGAATATGGTACCGTGTGTAGTGTGACTAGGGAATATGGTACCGTGTGTAGTGTGATTGTAGGGAATATGGTACCGTGTGTAGTGTGACTGTAGGGAATATGGTACCGTGTGTAGTGTGACTGTAGGGAATATGGTACCGTGTGTAGTGTGACTGTAGGGAATATGGTACCGTGTGTAGTGTGACTGTAGGGAATATGGTACCGTGTGTAGTGTGACTGTAGGGAATATGGTACCGTGTGTAGTGTGACTGTAGGGAATATGGTACCGTGTGTAGTGTGACTGTAGGGAATATGGTACCGTGTGTAGTGTGACTGTAGGGAATATGGTACCGTGTGTAGTGTGACTGTAGGGAATATGGTACCGTGTGTAGTGTGACTGTAGGGAATATGGTACCGTGTGTGGTGTGACTGTAGGGAATATGGTACCGTGTGTGGTGTGACTGTAGGGAATATGGTACCGTGTGTAGTGTGACTGTAGGGAATATGGTACCGTGTGTAGTGTGACTGTAGGGAATATGGTACCGTGTGTAGTGTAGGGAATATGGTACCGTGTGTAGTGTAGGGAATATGGTACCGTGTGTAGTGTAGGGAATATGGTACCGTGTGTAGTGTAGGGAATATGGTACCGTGTGACTGTAGGGAATATGGTACCGTGTGACTGTAGGGAATATGGTACCGTGTGTAGTGTGACTGTAGGGAATATGGTACCGTGTGTAGTGTGACTGTAGGGAATATGGTACCGTGTGTAGTGTGACTGTAGGGAATATGGTACCGTGTGTAGTGTGACTGTAGGGAATATGGTACCGTGTGTAGTGTGACTGTAGGGAATATGGTACCGCGTGTAGTGTGACTGTAGGGAATATGGTACCGCGTGTAGTGTGACTGTAGGGAATATGGTACCGCGTGTAGTGTGACTGTAGGGAATATGGTACCGCGTGTAGTGTGACTGTAGGGAATATGGTACCGTGTGTAGTGTGACTGTAGGGAATATGGTACCGTGTGTAGTGTGACTGTAGGGAATATGGTACCGTGTGTAGTGTGACTGTAGGGAATATGGTACCGTGTGTAGTGTGACTAGGGAATATTGTACCGTGTGTAGTGTGACTGTAGGGAATATGGTACCGTGTGTAGTGTGACTGTAGGGAATATGGTACCGCGTGTAGTGTGACTGTAGGGAATATGGTACCGCGTGTAGTGTGACTGTAGGGAATATGGTACCGTGTGTAGTGTGACTGTAGGGAATATGGTACCGTGTGTAGTGTGACTGTAGGGAATATGGTACCGTGTGTAGTGTGACTGTAGGGAATATGGTACCGTGTGTAGTGTGACTGTAGGGAATATGGTACCGTGTGTAGTGTGACTAGGGAATATTGTACCGTGTGTAGTGTGATTGTAGGGAATATGGTACCGTGTGTAGTGGGACTGTAGGGAATATGGTACCGTGTGTAGTGGGACTGTAGGGAATATGGTACCGTGTGACTGTAGGGAATATGGTACCGTGTGTAGTGTGACTGTAGGGAATATGGTACCGTGTGTAGTGTGACTGTAGGGAATATGGTACCGTGTGTAGTGTGACTAGGGAATATTGTACCGTGTGTAGTGTGATTGTAGGGAATATGGTACCGTGTGTAGTGTGACTGTAGGGAATATGGTACCGTGTGTAGTGTGACTAGGGAATATTGTACCGTGTGTAGTGTGACTGTAGGGAATATGGTACCGTGTGTAGTGTGACTGTAGGGAATATGGTACCGTGTGTAGTGTGACTGTAGGGAATATGGTACCGTGTGTAGTGGGACTGTAGGGAATATGGTACCGTGTGTAGTGTGACTGTAGGGAATATGGTACCGTGTGTAGTGTGACTGTAGGGAATATGGTACCGTGTGTAGTGTGACTGTAGGGAATATGGTACCGTGTGTAGTGTGTCTGTAGGGAATATGGTACCGTGTGTAGTGTGACTGTAGGGAATATGTTGTAGTGAGTGTAGGGAATATGGTACCATGTGTAGTGTGACTGTAGGGAATATGGTACCGTGTGTAGTGTGACTGTAGGGAATATGGTACCGTGTGTAGTGTGACTGTAGGGAATATGGTACCGTGTGTAGTGTGACTGTAGGGAATATGGTACCATGTGTAGTGACTGTAGGGAATATGGTACCGTGTGTAGTGTGACTGTAGGGAATATGGTACCGTGTGACTGTAGGGAATATGGTACCATGTGTAGTGACTGTAGGGAATATGGTACCGTGTGTAGTGTGACTGTAGGGAATATGGTACCACGTGTAGTGTGACTGTAGGGAATATGGTACCATGTGTAGTGTGACTGTAGGGAATATGGTACCGTGTGTAGTGTGACTGTAGGGAATATGGTACCGTGTGACTGTAGGGAATATGGTACCGTGTGTAGTGTGACTGTAGGGAATATGGTACCATGTGTAGTGTGACTGTAGGGAATATGGTACCGTGTGTAGTGTGACTGTAGGGAATATGGTACCGTGTGTAGTGACTGTAGGGAATATGGTACCGTGTGTAGTGTGACTGTAGGGAATATGGTACCGTGTGTAGTGACTGTAGGGAATATGGTACCATGTGTAGTGACTGTAGGGACTGTGGTACCGTGTGTAGTGTGACTGTAGGGACTGTGGTACCGTGTGTAGTGTGACTGTAGGGAATATGGTACCGTGTGTAGTGTGACTGTAGGGAATATGGTACCGTGTGTAGTGTGACTGTAGGGAATATGGTACCGCGTGTAGTGTGACTGTAGGGAATATGGTACCGTGTGTAGTGTGACTGTAGGGAATATGGTACCGTGTGTAGTGTGACTGTAGGGACTATGGTACCGTGTGTAGTGTGACTGTAGGGAATATGGTACCGTGTGTAGTGTGACTGTAGGGACTATGGTACCGTGTGTAGTGTGACTGTATTGAATATGGTACCGTGTGTAGTGTGACTGTAGGGAATATGGTACCGTGTGTAGTGTGACTGTAGGGAATATGGTACCGTGTGTAGTGTGACTGTAGGGAATATGGTACCGTGTGTAGTGTGACTGTAGGGAATATGGTACCGTGTGTAGTGTGACTGTAGGGAATATGGTACCGTGTGTAGTGTGACTGTAGGGAATATGGTACCGTGTGTAGTGTGACTAGGGAATATGGTACCGTGTGTAGTGTGATTGTAGGGAATATGGTTACCGTGTGTAGTGTGACTGTAGGGAATATGGTACCGTGTGTAGTGTGACTGTAGGGAATATGGTACCGTGTGTAGTGTGACTGTAGGGAATATGGTACCGTGTGTAGTGTGACTGTAGGGAATATGGTACCGTGTGTAGTGTGACTGTAGGGAATATGGTACCGTGTGTAGTGTGACTGTAGGGAATATGGTACCGTGTGTAGTGTGACTGTAGGGAATATGGTACCGTGTGTAGTGTGACTGTAGGGAATATGGTACCGTGTGTAGTGTGACTGTAGGGAATATGGTACCGTGTGTGGTGTGACTGTAGGGAATATGGTACCGTGTGTGGTGTGACTGTAGGGAATATGGTACCGTGTGTGGTGTGACTGTAGGGAATATGGTACCGTGTGTAGTGTGACTGTAGGGAATATGGTACCGTGTGTAGTGTGACTGTAGGGAATATGGTACCGTGTGTAGTGTAGGGAATATGGTACCGTGTGTAGTGTAGGGAATATGGTACCGTGTGTAGTGTAGGGAATATGGTACCGTGTGTAGTGTAGGGAATATGGTACCGTGTGACTGTAGGGAATATGGTACCGTGTGTAGTGTGACTGTAGGGAATATGGTACCGTGTGTAGTGTGACTGTAGGGAATATGGTAGTGTGACTGTAGGGAATATGGTACCGTGTGTAGTGTGACTGTAGGGAATATGGTACCGTGTGACTGTAGGGAATATGGTACCGTGTGACTGTAGGGAATATGGTACCGTGTGACTGTAGGGAATATGGTACCGTGTGACTGTAGGGAATATGGTACCGTGTGACTGTAGGGAATATGGTACCGTGTGACTGTAGGGAATATGGTACCGTGTGACTGTAGGGAATATGGTACCGTGTGACTGTAGGGAATATGGTACCGTGTGACTGTAGGGAATATGGTACCGTGTAGTGTGACTGTAGGGAATATGGTACCGTGTGACTGTAGGGAATATGGTACCGTGTGACTGTAGGGAATATGGTACCGTGTGACTGTAGGGAATATGGTACCGTGTAGTGTGACTGTAGGGAATATGGTACCGCGTGTAGTGTGACTGTAGGGAATATGGTACCGCGTGTAGTGTGACTGTAGGGAATATGGTACCGTGTGACTGTAGGGAATATGGTACCGTGTGACTGTAGGGAATATGGTACCGTGTGACTGTAGGGAATATGGTACCGCGTGTAGTGTGACTGTAGGGAATATGGTACCGTGTGTAGTGTGACTGTAGGGAATATGGTACCGTGTGTAGTGTGACTGTAGGGAATATGGTACCGTGTGACTGTAGGGAATATGGTACCGTGTGACTGTAGGGAATATGGTACCGTGTGTAGTGTGACTGTAGGGAATATGGTACCGTGTGACTGTAGGGAATATGGTACCGTGTGTAGTGTGACTGTAGGGAATATGGTACCGTGTGACTGTAGGGAATATGGTACCGTGTGTAGTGTGACTGTAGGGAATATGGTAGCATTTTCATATTGTTTTAGCTAAAATAATCTTGTGGTGAAAATAATCCTGCCATTTCCTCTTCTGTTGCAGTACTACGAGATGTCCTATGGGCTCAACATAGAGATGCAGAAACAGGTATGTTACCATCACTACCACTCCTCTTTGTGACGGTGTGCCAGGGATTACATACAGTTACAATGTATTCTCACTGTATGTTGGATAAAAGTGTCTGCTTATGTGGCTGTACAGTTCCTTCTGAAAGTATTCACACCCCTTGACCTTTTCCACATTTTTAATTTGAATTTTTTAGTTAACCTTTATTTAACTAGGCAAGTCAGTTAAGAACACATTCTTATTTACAATGACGACCGACCAAGGTTAACTGCCCTGTTCAGGGGAAGAACGACAGATATGTACCTTGTCAGCTCGGGGATTCGATCTAGCAACCTTTTGATTACTAGTCCAACGCTCTAACCACTAAGCTACCTACCCTGCCACCTCAGTCTGAATTTAAAATGGATTTAATTGAGATTTTGTGTCACTGGTCTACCCACAATACCCCATAATGTCATAGTGAAATTATGATTTCAAACATTTTTACAAATTCATTAAAAATGAAAAGCTGAAATGTCTTGAGTCAATAAGTATTCAACCCCTTTGTTATGACAAGGAGCATAAATAAGTTTAGGAGTAAATATGTGCTTAACAAGTCACATAATAAGTTGCATCGACTCACTCTGTGTACAGTAATAGTGTTTAACATGATTTTTGAATGACTACCTCATCTCTGTATCCCACACATACAATTATCTGTAAGGTCCCTCAGTCAAGCAGTGAATTTTAAACATAGATTCAACCACAAAGACCAGGGAGGTTTTCCAATGCCTCAAAGAAGGGCACCTGTTGGTAGATGGGTAAAAAACTAAAAAGCAGACATTGAATTTCCCTTTAAGCATGGTGAAGTTATTTATTACACTTTGGATGGTGTATCAATACATCCAGTCACTACAAAGATACAGAAGTCCTTCCTAACTCAGTTGCTGGAGAGGAAGGAAACCGCTCAGGGATTTCACCTTGAGTCCGAGGGTGACTTTCAAAGAGTTACGGAGTTTAATCGCTGTGAAGGGAGGAAACTGAGAATGGATCAACAACATTGTAGTTATTTTACAATACTGACCTAAAAGAAGGAAGCCTGTACAGAATAAACATTTTTTCAAAACTTGCATCCTTTTTTTTAACAAGGCACTAAAGTAAAACTGCAAAAAATATATATATATATTTTTTTAAACTCTTTGTCCAGAATACAAAGCATTATGTTTGGGGCAAACCCAACCCATCACTGAGTACCACTCTTCATGTTGTTCTGTCTGCTTTCCAACAGACAGTGGGAGACAAATTCACCTTTCAGCATGACACCAAAACCATAAGGCCAAATATACACTGGAGTTGCTTACCAAGACAACATTGAATGAGTTCCTGAGTTGATTAGTTACAGTTTTAACTAGGGATGCACTATATATCGGTGAACATATCGGAATCGGACGATAATAGCTAAAAAAATACCAACATCGGTATCGGCCCAATGTCTAGTTTAACACCGATGTGCAAAAACCGATGTCGAAGCTGACATGCATGCCTATATAACGTAGGTACATGCCGTAATGACGCCACGTAAAATGTGGCGCTACACGTGCAACACACCATTCCTAGCCTAGCCCACAATGTCTGCTGTGTTGATCGAGCAGTCAACAAGTCCAGCAGTCATTTGAAAGAGTAAGAACATTTCAGCGAGAACTCAAAGGCGAAATCCATTAAATTACAAGAAATATTTAATTTTCATGAAATCACAAGTGCAATATACCAAAACACAGCTTAGCTTGTTGTTAATCCACCTGGCGTGTCAGATTTTGAAAAAAAGCTTTACAGCGAAAGCAAACCAAGCGTTTGTGTGAGGACATCGATCAGTAGACAAAACATTACAAACAGTTAGCAGCAAAGTAGCTTGGTCACAAAAGTCAGAAAAGCAATAGAATTAATCGCTTTGATGATCTTCGGACGAGACTCCCAGTTACACAATAAATGTTTGTTTTGTTCGATAAAGATTATTTTTATATCCAAAAACCTCCATTTGGTTGGCCCGTTTTGTTAATTAATCCACAGGCTCGTGCAGGTCATGACGTGCAGACGAAAACCGTTCTCTGTCGTGGGTGATGTTGGCTTTCACCGACTAGTCGAGCACCGGTACACTTTTTAAACATTTTCGGTACTTTTTTTTCCAGATGTTGCCCTACCGGAGTTACACAGTATTGTTGAAATGCACATCCATGAGCTACTTGCTATGGGCGTCACTGCTATTAGCTTCATGACTGACATTTGGACCAGCGATGTCCGCCCCATGAACATGCTGAGTCTGACAGCACAGTGGGTCGTCGAGGACTTCGTACTGAGGAAAGACGTATTGCTCATGAATATGCTGGTTGTCATACTGCTGCTTCCGTTTCAATGGCATTTGAGAACATGTTTGAAACGTTTAAACATGAACACAATTAGCTAGCTCCTTTCAAACAACTGACTGGAGAAATAAGCTCATCAACTGAGCCTGCAGCAGACGTGATACCCCTCTGTCATGGCATTGAAACGCCTGCTCAACAAAACTGACAGGGATGTAAAACAAATGCACACACTTTGAGATGAGCTTTATGTGTGTGTGGAACATTTCTGGGATCTTTTATTTTTTTTCAGCTCATGAAACAAGAGACAACTTTACATGTTGATTTTATATTTTTGTTCAGGATTGTATTCTAATTCCTAATTCTAACGCCACTGATTCTGTCACATGACAGTGTAGTGCACATGCCCATTCTGACTTCGCCAGTGCTAAGCTAACCAGTTAGCTAGCAGCTAGTGTGTGATGTTAGTGCTGACTAGTATCTATGGAGTGAAGCCCTTTTTTCCCGACGAGGTGGATGTTTTTACTGGCCCACATTGGCGAATGAAACAGTTGCCCTTGACAACAGTTTGCCCCAGGAAGCAAAACTGCCCACGCAAGCTGTCAACAAGGGATTCGGTGGCATTCTCTCATTACTGTGTCGCCACCATGCTCGATGCTATGTACAGTTGAAGTCGGAAGTTTACATACACCTTTGCCAAATACATTTAAACTCAGTTTTTCACAATTCCTGACATTTAATCCTAGTAATAATTCCCTGTCGTAGGTCAGTTAGGATCACCACTTTATTTTAAGAATGTGAAATGTCAGAGTAATAGTAGAGAGAATGATTTATTTCAGCTTTTATTTCTTTCATCACATTCCCAGTGGGTCAGAAGTTTACATACACTCAATTAGTATTTGGTAGCATTGCCTTTAAAATGTTTAACTTGGGTCAAACGTTTCGGGTAGCCTTCCACAAGCTTCCCATAATAAGTTGGGTGAATTTTGGCCCATTACTCCTGACTGAGCTGGTGTAACTGAGTCATGTTTGTAGGCCTCCTTGCTTGCACACGCTTTTTCAGTTCTGCCCACAAATTGCCTATGGGATTGAGGTCAGGGCTTTGATGGCCACTCCAATACCTTGACTTTGTTGTCCTTACGCCATTTTGCCACAACTTTGGAAGTATGCTTGGGGTCATTGTCCATTTGGAAGACCCATTTGCGACCAAGCTTTAACTTCCTGACTGAGGTCTTAAGATGTTGCTTCAATATATCCACATTATTTTCCTGCCTCATGATGCCATCTATTTTGTGAAGTGCACCAGTCCCTCCTGTAGCAAAGCACCCCCACAACATAATGCTGCCACCCCTGTGTTTCACGGTTGGGATGGTGTTCTTCGGCTGGCAAAGCCTCCCCTTTTTCCCTCCAAACATAACGATGGTCATTATGTCCAAACAGGTCTATTTTTGTTTCATCAAACCAGAGGACATTTCTCCAAAAGTACGATCTTTGTCCCCATGTGCAGTTGCAAACCTTAGTCTGGCTTTTTTTATGCTGGTTTTGGAGCAGTGGCTTCTTCCTTGCTGAGTGGCCTTTCAGGTTATGTCGATATAGGACTCGTTTTACTGTGCATATAGATACTTTTGTACCTGTTTCCTCCAGCATCTTCACAAGGTCCTTTGCTGTTGTTCTGGGATTGATTTGCACTTTTCACACCACAGTACGTTCATCTCTAGGAGACAGAACGCGTCTCCTTCCTGAGCGGTATGACGGCTGCGTGGTCCCATGGTGTTTATACTCGCGTACTATTGTTTGTACAGATGAACGTGGTACCTTCAGGCGTTTTGGAAATTGCTCCCAAGGATGAACCAAACTTGTGGAGGTCTACAATTGTTTTTCTGAGGTCTTGGCTGATTTCTTTTGATTTTCCCATGATGTCAAGCAAAGAGGCACTGAGTTTGAAGGTAGACCTTGAAATACATCCATAGGTACACCTACAATTGACTCAAATGATGTCAATTAGCCTATCAGAAGCTTCTAAAGCCATGACTTCATTTTCTGGAATTTTTCAAGCTGAATTATAAGTGAAATAATCTGTCTGTAAACAATTGTTGGAAAGATGACTGTCATGCACAAAGTAGATGTCCTAACCGACTTGCCAAAACTGAAGTTTGTTAACAAGAAATTTGTGGAGTGGTTGAAAAACGAGTTTTAATGACTTCAACCTAAGTCTTTGTAAACTTCCGACTTCAACTATATAAGGACCACTACTTCGACGCAGACAAGGAACAGGGTTTACGTGAAATGGACAAGATGGAAACAGACACAGTGACAGTGCGCACCGAGGAAGAGAGGCTTTTTGGTCCGTGTGGTGTGTGTGTTTTTTATTAACCTTTTATTTAACAAGTCAAGTCAGTTAATTAGAACAAATTGTTATTCACAATGACGGCCTACCCCGGCCAAACCCGGACGACGCTTGGCCAATTGTGCGCTGCCCTATGGGACTCCCAATCACGGCCGGGTGTGATACAGCCTGGATTCGAACCAGGGGCTGTAGTGACGCCTCTTGCACTAAGATGCCGTGTTTTAGACCGCTGTGTCCATGTGTTAACTTCTTACGGCTGAAATCCCGTTAACGGGATCAATATGACAACAGCCAGTGAAAGTGCAGGGCGCCAAATTCAAACAACAAATCTCATAATTAAAATTCCTCAAACATACAAGTATTATACACCATTTTAAAGATAAACTTGTTGTTAATCCCACCACATATATGCTTTGTAACCAACTGCACTTTAATCACAGGAGACCGGTGGCACCTTAACTAACACCTTAACATTCCGCTGAAAAGGCAGAGCGCGAAATATGTAACTATCATACATTCACAACTGCAATACACCGAATTAAAGCTTAACTTCTTGTTAATCAACCAATGGTGTCCGATTTCAAATGGGCTTTACGACGACAGCATACCATGCGATTATGTTCGGTCAGCGCCTAGTTACAAAAAACACAGCCATTTTCTAGCCAAAGAGAGGAGTCACAAAAAGCAGAAATAGAGAGAAAATGAATCACTAACCTTTGATGATCTTCATCAGATGGCACGCATAGGACTTCATGTTACACAATACATGTATGTTTTGTTCGATAAAGTTCATATTTATATCCAAAAATCTCAGTTTACATTGGCGCGTTATGTTCGGTTATGTTTTGCCTCCAAAACATCCGGTGATTTTGCAGAGAGCCACATCAATTTACAGGAATACTCATCATAAACGTTGATGAAAGATACAAGTGTTATGTATAGAATTAAAGATATACTTCTCCTTAATGCAACCGCTGTGTCAGATTTCAAAAAAGCTTTACGGCAAAAGTACACCATGTGATAATCTGAGTACAGCGCTCAGACACCAAACAGATACCCACCATGTTGTGGAGTCAGTAAAAGTCAGAAATAGCGTTATAAATATTCACTTACCTTTGATGATCTTCATCGGAATGCACTCCCAGGAATCTCAGTTCCACAATAAATGTTTGTTTTGTTCGATAAAGTCCATCATTTATGTCCAAATACCTCCTTTTTGTTCGCGCCTTTTAGTCCAGTAATCCAAATGCACAAGGCGCAGGCACTAGGTTCTATTACAGTTCGTAGAAACATGTCAAACGATGTATAGAATCAATCTTTAGGATGTTTTTAACATAAATCTTCAATAACGTTTCAACCAGACAATTCCTTTGTCTTTAGAAATGAAAAGGAACAGAGCTCGTGCGTGACTAAACTAATGGCTTTATGCCAGACCCCTGATTCAAACAGCTCTTATTCTCCCCCCCCCTTCACAGTAGAAGCCTGAAACAACGTTCTAAAGACTGTTGACATCTAGTGGAAACCTTAGGAAGTGCAATCGGACCAAATTTTACACTGTATATTGGATAGGCAATCACTTGAAAAACTACAAACTTCAGATTTCCCACTTTCTGGTTGGATTTTTCTCAGGTTTTCGCCTGCCATACGAATTATGTTATACTCACAGACATCATTCAAACAGTTTTAGAAACTTCAGAGTGTTTTCTATCCAAATCTACTAATAATATGCAAATCTTAGCTTCTGGGCCTGAGTAGCAGGCAGTTTACTCTGGGCACGCTTTTCATCCGAACGTGAAAATAGCGCCCCCAGCCATAAGAAGTTAACTGTACTAGGATGATTAAACATTTAATATCGGTATCTGCCAAAAAATGTCATATCGACGCATCACTAGTTTTAACTTAAATTGGCTTGAAAATCAATGACATGTCTTGAAAATGGCTGTCTATCAATGATCAACAACCAACTTGACAGAGCTTGTAGAATTTAAAAAATAATAATGTGCAAATATTGTACAATCCAGGTGTGCAAAGCTCTTAGACTTACCCAGAAAGACTCACAGCTGTAATCACTCTTAGAGATTTACCCAGAAAGACTCACAGCTGTAATCGCTCTTAGACTTACCCAGAAAGACTCACAGCTGTAATCACTCTTAGAGATTTACCCAGAAAAACTCACAGCTGTAATCGCTCTTAGATTTACCCAGAAAGACTCACAGCTGTAATCGCTCTTAGAGATTTACCCAGAAAGACTCACAGCTGTAATCACTCTTAGACTTACCCAGAAAGACTCACAGCTGTAATCGCTCTTAGAGACTTACCCAGAAAGACTCACAGCTGTAATCACTCTTAGAGACTTACCCAGAAAGACTCACAGCTGTAATCGCTCTTAGAGACTTACAGCTGTAATCACTCTTAGAGACTTACCCAGGAAGACTCACAGCTGTAATCGCTCTTAGAGACTTACCCAGAAAGACTCACAGCTGTAATCACTCTTAGAGACTTACCCAGAAAGACTCACAGCTGTAATCACTCTTAGAGACTTACCCAGAAAGACTCACAGCTGTAATCACTCTTAGAGACTTACCCAGAAAGACTCACAGCTGTAATCGCTCTTAGACTTACCCAGAAAGACTCACAGCTGTAATCGCTCTTAGAGACTTACCCAGAAAGACTCACAGCTGTAATCACTCTTAGAGATTTACCCAGAAAGACTCACAGCTGTAATTACTGCTAAAGGTGATTCTAACATGTGTTGACTTGAGTGTGAATACTTCTGTAAATTAGGTATTTCTGTATTTCATTTTCAATAAATTAGATTTCTTTTTTTCCTAAACTTGATTTCACTTTGTCGTTATGGTGTAATGTGTGTTGATGGTTGCTGGAATTTTTTGGGATTTAATCCATTTTGAATTCCGGCTGTAACTCAGAAATGTGGAATAAGTCAAGGGGTATGATTACTTTCTGAAGGCTCTGTATAGTAGTGTCTCAGAGCTTCTCTGGGTTAGAGAGATGGTCTCTGTGTCAGTGGGCCGCTCAGAGGAGCAGAGGGAGGAACTGGAGAGGGAAGAGGGAGGAACTGGAGAGGGAAGAGGGAGGAACTGGAGAGGGAAGAGGGAGGAACTGGAGAGGGAAGAGGGAGTATAGTTCAATCTATACTATCTATAATATAGTTCAGTATAATTCACTCTGTATAGTAGTGTCTCAGAGCTTCTGTATAGTAGTGTCTCAGAGCTTCTCTGGGTTAGAGAGATGGTCTCTGTGTCAGTGGGCAGCTCAGAGGAGCAGAGGGAGGAATTGGAGACATTCTTGTGTTGTGAGCTGAGCTGGGAATCAGTGACAAGACCTGGGTTCACTTACCATATCTGGAGAGAGACGGACACACACAGCCTTTGTTTGGAGATTGGCAAAGTGGCACAGAGTCAGCCGTGAGGTCAGACCGCTTTAATGAGATTAAAGGCAGGGGGTGTGTGTCAGGTGATCCCTTTGACTTGATGACTACAGACAGAACACTGATGATGTCAAGACAACTATTCATTACAGGAAACCCAGGGGTAAAAGTCCTCTCCTCTGGTAGTTCGTTACAGGAAACCCGGGGGTAAAAGTCCTCTCCTCTGGTAGTTCGTTACAGGAAGCCCGGGGGTAAAAGTCCTCTCCTCTGGTAGTTCGTTACAGGAAACCCGGGGGTAAAAGTCCTCTCCTCTGGTAGTTCGTTACAGGAAGCCCGGGGGTAAAAGTCCTCTCCTCTGGTAGTTCGTTACAGGAAGCCCGGGGGTAAAAGTCCTCTCCTCTGGTAGTTCGTTACAGGAAGCCCGGGGGTAAAAGTCCTCTCCTCTGGTAGTTCGTTACAGGAAGCCCGGGGGTCAAAGTCCTCTCCTCTGGTAGTTCGTTACAGGAAGCCCGGGGGTAAAAGTCCTCTCCTCTGGTAGTTCGTTACAGGAAGCTGGAGGGTAAAAGTCCTCTCCTCTGGTAGTTCGTTACAGGAAGCCCGGGGGTAAAAGTCCTCTCCTCTGGTAGTTCGTTATAGGAAGCCCGGGGGTCAAAGTCCTCTCCTCTGGTAGTTCGTTACAGGAAGCCCGGGGGTCAAAGTCCTCTCCTCTGGTAGTTTATGTACTAGGCCTAGACTGAATATGTTCCGCTTCTATTGAAAGAGGCAGTAGTTGGAGGGATGGCTGGATGTAGCTGGAGTGGTGAGGTGAGGGAGGGGTGGAGGGGATGACAAGCCAGGCCCTGTGTAAACGGGTTAATCGACTTCATGCATTTAAGCGGCAGGCAGGCTGACTTTAATCAAGAACCTCAACGAGACAGAGCTGATGGAAGCTGACTGAATTATTTGTCAGTCTAACCAGGCCCCAACCTGAAACAGCTGAACACAGTGTTAGTAATTAAACAGAGCATCTCAGGCTCAGTGACAAGGGGGGAAGAGGAGGAAGCCCTAACCAGCTGAACAGTGTTAGTAATTAAACAGAGCATCTCAGGCTCAGTGACAAGGGGGGAAGAGGAGGAAGCCCTAACCAGCTGAACACAGTGTTAGTAATTAAACAGAGCATCTAAGGCTCAGTGACAAGGGGGGAAGAGGAGGAAGCCCTAACCAGCTGAACAGTGTTAGTAATTAAACAGAGCATCTCAGGCTCAGTGACAAGGGGGGAAGAGGAGGAAGCCCTAACCAGCTGAACACAGTGTTAGTAATTAAACAGAGCATCTAAGGCTCAGTGACAAGGGGGGAAGAGGAGGAAGCCCTAACCAGCTGAACACAGTGTTAGTAATTAAACAGAGCATCCCAGGCTCAGAGACAAGGGGGGAAGAGGAGGAAGCCCTAACCAGCTGAACACAGTGTTAGTAATTAAACAGAGCATCTAAGGCTCAGAGACAAGGGGGGAAGAGGAGGAAGCCCTAACCAGCTGAACACAGTGTTAGTAATCAAACAGAGCATCTAAGGCTCAGAGACAAGGGGGGAAGAGGAAGCCCTAACCAGCTGAACACAGTGTTAGTAATTAAACAGAGCATCTAAGGCTCAGAGACAAGGGGGGAAGAGGAAGCCCTAACCAGCTGAACACAGTGTTAGTAATTAAACAGAGCATCTAAGGCTCAGTGACAAGGGGGGAAGAGGAGGAAGCCCTAACCAGCTGAACACAGTGTTAGTAATTAAACAGAGCATCTAAGGCTCAGAGACAAGGGGAGAAGAGGAAGCCCTAACCAGCTGAACACAGTGTTAGTAATCAAACAGAGCATCTAAGGCGCCAATCCTGCAGCTGCTTACACAGGAGGAGGAGGAGTAGGGGGAGGAAGAAAGGAAGAGGAAGTAGAGGGAGGAAGAAAGGAAGAGGAAGTAGAGGGAGGAAGAAAGGAAGAGGAAGTAGAGGGAGGAAGAAAGGAAGAGGACGTAGGGGGAGGAAGAAAGGAAGAGGACATAGGGGGAGGAAGAAAGGAAGAGGAAGTAGAGGGAGGAAGAAAGGAAGAGGACGTAGGGGGAGGAAGAAAGGAAGAGGACGTAGGGGGAGGAAGAAAGGAAGAGGAAGTAGAGGGAGGAAGATAGGAAGAGGAAGAAAGGAAGAGGAAGTAGAGGGAGGAAGATAGGAAGAGGAAGTAGGGGGAGGAGGGGGAAGTAGGGGGAGGAAGAAAGGAAGAGGAAGTAGGGGGAGGAAGAAAGGAAGAGGAAGTAGAGGGAGGAAGAAAGGAAGAGGAAGTAGGGGAGGAAGAGGAAGTAGGGGGAGGAGAGGGAAGTAGGGGGAGGGTTATCTGAGGAAATCCATTCCTCTAACAGTTCCTTGTTGTTATTATTGAGGAGGAGGAACTTCATGTAGATTGATCAGATCAGCTGGCAGCACACAGACGGAACAGATTGCAGATCAGCTGGCAGCATGCACACAGACGGAACAGATTGCAGATCAGCTGGCAGCATGCACACAGACGGAACAGATTGCAGATCAGCTGGCAGCATGCACACAGACGGAACAGATTGCAGATCAGCTGGCAGCATGCACACAGACGGAACAGATTGCAGATCAGCTGGCAGCATGCACACAGACGGAACAGATTGCAGATCAGCTGGCAGCATGCACACAGACGGAACAGATTGATCAGATCAGCTGGCAGCATGCACACAGACGGAACAGATTGCAGATCAGCTGGCAGCATGCACACAGACGGAACAGATTGCAGATCAGCTGGCAGCATGCACACAGACGGAACAGATTGATCAGATCAGCTGGCAGCATGCACACAGACGGAACAGATTGATCAGATCAGCTGGCAGCATGCACACAGACGGAACAGATTGATCAGATCAGCTGGCAGCATGCACACAGACGGAACAGATTGATCAGATCAGCTGGCAGCATGCACACAGACGGAACAGATTGATCAGATCAGCTGGCAGCATGCACACAGACGGAACAGATTGCAGATCAGCTGGCAGCATGCACACAGACGGAACAGATTGCAGATCAGCTGGCAGCATGCACACAGACGGAACAGATTGCAGATCAGCTGGCAGCATGCACACAGACGGAACAGATTGCAGATCAGCTGGCAGCATGCACACAGACGGAACAGATTGCAGATCAGCTGGCAGCATGCACACAGACGGAACAGATTGCAGATCAGCTGGCAGCATGCACACAGACGGAACAGATTGATCAGATCAGCTGGCAGCATGCACACAGACGGAACAGATTGATCAGATCAGCTGGCAGCATGCACACAGACGGAACAGATTGATCAGATCAGCTGGCAGCATGCACACAGACGGAACAGATTGATCAGATCAGCTGGCAGCATGCACACAGACGGAACAGATTGATCAGATCAGCTGGCAGCATGCACACAGACGGAACAGATTGATCAGATCAGCTGGCAGCATGCACACAGACGGAACAGATTGATCAGATCAGCTGGCAGCATGCACACAGACGGAACAGATTGATCAGATCAGCTGGCAGCATGCACACAGACGGAACAGATTGATCAGATCAGCTGGCAGCATGCACACAGACGGAACAGATTGATCAGATCAGCTGGCAGCATGCACACAGACGGAACAGATTGCAGATCAGCTGGCAGCATGCACACAGACGGAACAGATTGCAGATCAGCTGGCAGCATGCACACAGACGGAACAGATTGCAGATCAGCTGGCAGCATGCACACAGACGGAACAGATTGCAGATCAGCTGGCAGCATGCACACAGACGGAACAGATTGCAGATCAGCTGGCAGCATGCACACAGACGGAACAGATTGATCAGATCAGCTGGCAGCATGCACACAGACGGAACAGATTGCAGATCAGCTGGCAGCATGCACACAGACGGAACAGATTGCAGATCAGCTGGCAGCATGCACACAGACGGAACAGATTGCAGATCAGCTGGCAGCATGCACACAGACGGAACAGA
>NW_024060899.1:0-19461 GCF_016432855.1 Salvelinus namaycush
AGTTTAATGACTTTACTTACCTATTCCTAGTTTAATGACTTTACTTACTATTCCTAGTTTAATGACTTACTTACCTATTCCTAGTTTAATGACTTTACTTACCTATTCCTAGTTTAATGACTTTACTTACCTATTCCTAGTTTAATGACTTTACTTACCTATTCCTAGTTTAATGACTTTACTTACCTATTCCTAGTTTAATGACTTTACTTACCTATTCCTAGTTTAATGAATTTACTTACCTATTCCTAGTTTAATGACTTTACTTACCTATTCCTAGTTTAATGACTTTACTTACCTATTCCTAGTTTAATGACTTTACTTACCTATTCCTAGTTTAATGACTTTACTTACCTATTCCTAGTTTAATGACTTTACTTACCTATTCCTAGTTTAATGACTTTACTTACATATTCCTGTTTAATGACTTCACTTACCTATTCCTAGTTTAATGACTTTACTTACCTATTCCTAGTTTAATGACTTTACTTACCTATTCCTAGTTTAATGACTTTACTTACCTATTCCTAGTTTAATGACTTTACTTACCTATTCCTAGTTTAATGACTTTACTTACCTATTCCTAGTTTAATGACTTTACTTACCTATTCCTAGTTTAATGACTTTACTTAGTGATATAACCAATCATATCTTCAGTAGGCCTATTACTGCTGCAGGTCAATGCGTTATGAAACTGTGGGACAGCCCATCAAATAAAATGATCAGTAGGAGGTCAGAGAGAGGTCAGGGCTGTTTTTAGGGGATTGGCCCTGACAGGGGTCTGAGCATGGGGACGTTCGACAGGGGGTCGCGAGCAGGGGGCCCCTCAGGCTGTCTATTAAATACCTCCCATCATTCAGCAAGACAGAGAAAAGAGAGCCTCTGGCTGCCACACAGGAGGTCTCTGCTATGAGGCTTTTAAGCCTTCTGGTAAGGGGATTGAGTGTGTGTGTGTGTGTGTGTGTGTGTGTGTGTGTGTGTGTGTGTGTGTGTGTGTGTGCGTGCGTGCGTGCGTGCGTGCGTGCGTGCGTGCGTGCGTGCGTGCGTGCGTGCGTGCATGTGTGTGTGTGTGCGCCTTGTAGCAAAACTTAAAACATGTTTGTAATGGTTTTGCACTGCATGGCTCACCGGTGCGGTTGAATGCAGCATTGCTGTATGTTACACTCAGAATGTATTGTAGTTGAATAGCCAGCCTAGGCTACTGCTCAAATGTTGCTGTAATAGGCTTGCCAAAAAACTTTAAAGCCAGACAGCAACATTTTAAAAGCCTAGCTAGGACTGGCATGTACATTGCATTCAGAAATGATTCAGACCCCTTGACTTTTTCCACATTTTGCTGCGTTACAGCCTTTTTCTAAAATTGATTAAATCGTTTTTTCCCCCCATAATTAATCTACACACAATATCCCAAAATGACAAAGCAAAAACAGGTTTTTAGACATGTTTGCTAATAAAAAATAAATGTTAAAAATGAAATATCACATTTACATAAATATTCAGAACTTTACTCAGTACTTTGTTGAAGCACCTTTGGCAGCGATTACAGCCTCAATCCTTCTTGTTACGACGGTACAAGCTAGGCACACATGTATTTGGGGAGTTTCTCCCATTATTCTCTGCAAATCCTATCAAGCTCTGTCAGGTTGGATGGGGAGTGTCGCTGCACAACTATTTTCAAATCAAATCAAATCAAAGTTTATTTGTCACGTGTGCCGAATTCAACAGGTGTAGACCTTACAGTGAAATGCTTACTTACAGATTCTAACCAATAGTGTGAAAAAAAATGTATGTGTGTGTGTGTGTGTGTGTGTGTGTGTGTGTGTGTGTGTGTGTGTGTGTGTGTGTGTGTGTGTGTGTGTGTGTGTGTGTGTGTGTGTGTGTGTGTGTGTGTGTGTGTAAGTAAAGAAATAAAACAACAGTAAAAAGACATTTGAAAATAAGAGTAGCAAGGCTATATACAGACACCGGTTAGTCAGGCTGATTGAGGTAGTATGTACATGTAGGTATGGTTAAAGTGACTATGCATATATGATGAACAGAGAGTAGCAGTAGCGTAAAAAGAGGGGTTGGCGGGTGGTGGGACACAATGCAGATAGCCCCGTTAGCCAATGTGTGGGAGCACTGGTTGGTCGGGCCAATTGAGGTAGTATGTACATGAATGTATAGTTAAAGTGACTATGCATATAAGATAAACAGAGAGTAGCAGCAGCGTAAAAGAGGGGTTGGGGGGGGCACACAATGCAAATAGTCCGGGTAACCATTTGGTTACCTGTTCAGGAGTCTTATGGCTTGGGGGTAAAAACTGTTAAGAAGCCTTTTTGTCCTAGACTTATCACTCCGGTACCACTTGCCATGCGGTAGTAGAGAGAACAGTCTATGACTGGGGTGGCTGGGGTCCTTGACAATTTTTAGGGCCTTCCTCTGACACCGCCTGGTATAGAGGTCCTGGATGGCAGGCAGCTTTTCCCCAGTGATATACTGGGCCGTACGCACTACCCTCTGAAGTGCCTTGCGGTCGGAGGCCGAGCAATTGCCGTACCAGGCAGTGATGCAACCGGTCAGGATTCTCTCGATGTTGCAGCTGTAGAACCTTTTGAGGATCTCAGGACCCATGCCAAATCTTTTTAGTTTCCTGAGGGGGAATAGGCTTTGTCGTGCCCTCTTCACGACTGTCTTGGTGTGTTTGGACCATTCTAGTTTGTTGTTGATGTGGACACCAAGAAATTTGAAGCTCTCAACCTGCTCCACTACAGCCCCGTCGATGAGAATGGGGACGTTGAGGGATAGGTTGTTATTCTGGCACCACCCGGCCAGGTCTCTGACCTCCTCCCTATAGGCTGTCTCGTCGTTGTCGGTGATCAGGCCTACCACTGTTGTGTCGTCTGCAAACTTAATGATGGTGTTGGAGTCGTGCCTGGCCATGCAGTCGTGGGTCAACAGGGAGTACAGGAGGGGACTGAGCACGCACCCCTGGGGAGCTCCAGTGTTGAGGATCAGCATGGCAGATGTGTTGCTACCTACCCTCACCACCTGGGGGCGGCCCGTCAGGAAGTCCAGGATCCAGTTGCAGAGGGAGGTGTTTAGTCCCAGGTTCCTTAGCTTAGTGATGAGCTTTGAGGGTACTATGGTGTTGAATGCTGAGCTGTAGTCAATGAATAGCATTCTCACATAGGTGTTCCTTTTGTCCAGGTGGGAAGGGACAGTGTGGAGTGCAATAGAGATTGCATCATCTGTGGATCCGTTTGGGCGGTATGCAAATTGGAGTGGGTCTAGGGTTTCCGGGATAATGGTGTTGATGTGAGCCATTACCAGCCTTTCAAAGCACTTCATGGCTACGGACGTGAGTGCTACGAGTCTGTAGTCATTTAGGCAGGTTGCCTTTGTGTTCTTGGGCACAGGGACTATGGTGGTCTGCTTGAAACATGTTGGTATTACAGACTCAATCAGGGACATGTTGAACATGTCAGTGAAGACACCTGCCAGTTGCTCAGCACATGCCCGGAGCATACGTCCTGGTAATCCGTCTGGCCCCGCAGCCTTGTGTATGTTGACCTGTTTAAAGGTCTTACTCACGTCGGCTACGGAGAGCGTGATCACACAGTCGTCCGGAACAGCTGATGCTCTCATGCATGCCTCAGTGTTTCTTGCCTCGAAGCGAGCATAGAAGTGATTTAGCTCGTCTGGTAGGCTTGTGTCACTGGGCAGCTCGCGGCTGTGCTTCCCTTTGTAGTCTGTAATAGTTTGCAAGCCCTGCCACATCCGACGAGCGTCGGAGGCGGTGTAGTATGATTCAATCTTAGCCCTGTATTGACGCTTTGCCTGTTTGATGGTTCGTCGCAGGGCATAGCAGGATTTCTTGTAAGCTTCCGGGTTAGAGTCCCGCACCTTGAAAGCGGCAGCTCTACCCTTTAGCTCAGTGCGAATGTTGCCTGTAATCCATGGCTTCTGGTTGGGGTATGTACGTACAGTCACTGTGGGGGCGACGTCCTCAATGCACTTATTGATAAAGCCAGTGACTGATGTAGTGTATTCCTCAATGCCATCGGAAGAATCCGGGAACATGTTCCAGTCTGTGATTGCAAAACAGTCCTGTAGTTTAGCATCTGCTTCTTCTGACCACTTTTTTATAGACCGAGTCACTGGTGCTTCCTGCTTTAATTTTTGCTTGTAAGCAGGAATCAGGAGGATAGAGATGTGGTGGGATTTACCAAATGGAGGGCGAGGGAGAGCATTGTACGCGTCTCTGTGTGTGGAGTACAGGTGATCTAAAAAAAAATCCCTCTGGTTGCACATTTAACATGTTAATAGAGATTTGGTAGAACTGATTTAAGTTTCCCTGCATTAAAGTCTCCGGCCACTAGGAGCGCCGCCTCTGGGTGAGTGGTTTCCTGTTTGCTTATTTCCTTATACAGAAGACAGAGTGCGGTCTTAGTGCCAGCATCTGTTTGTGGTGGTAAATAAAACAGCCACGAAAAGTATAGCTGAGAACTCTAGGCAAGTAGTGTGGCCTGCAATTTATCACAATATACTCTACTTCAGGCGAGCAAAATCAAGAGACTTCCTTAGATTTCGTGCACCAGCTGTTGTTTACAAATATGCACAGACTGCCACCCCTCGTCTTACCGGAGTGTGCTGTTCTATCCTGCCGGTGCAGCGTATATCCCGCTAGCTGAATATCCATGTCGTCATTCAGCCACGATTCCGTGAAACATAGGATATTACAGTTTTTGATGTCCCGTTGGTAGGATATTCGTGATCGTACCTCGTCTAGTTTATTGTCCAATGATTGCACATTGGCGATTAATATTGACAGTAACGGCAGCTTTCCTACTTGCCTTCTGCGGGTCCGGACGAGGCATCCGGCTCTTCGTCCTCTGCATCGCGTCCTTTTGCGAATAATTGGGATGTCTGCCCTGTGGGGTATTTGGAGAATAATTGGGATGTCTGCCCTGTGGGGTATTTGGAGAATAATTGGGATGTCTGCCCTGTGGGGTATTTGGAGAATAATTGGGATGTCTGCCCTGTGGGGTATTTGGAGAATAATTGGGATGTCTGCCCTGTGGGGTATTTGGAGAATAATTGGGATGTCTGCCCTGTGGGGTATTTGGAGAATAATTGGGATGTCTGCCCTGTGGGGTATTTGGAGAATAATTGGGATGTCTGCCCTGTGGGGTATTTGGAGAATAATTGGGATGTCTGCCCTGTGGGGTGTTTGGAGAATAACTGGGATGTCTGCCCTGTGGGGTATTTGGAGAATAATTGGGATGTCTGCCCTGTGGGGTGTTTGGAGAATAACTGGGATGTCTGCCCTGTGGGGTATTTGGAGAATAATTGGGATGTCTGCCCTGTGGGGTATTTGGAGAATAATTGGGATGTCTGCCCTGTGGGGTGTTTGGAGAATAACTGGGATGTCTGCCCTGTGGGGTATTTGGAGAATAATTGGGATGTCTGCCCTGTGGGGTGTTTGGAGAATAACTGGGATGTCTGCCCTGTGGGGTATTTGGAGAATAATTGGGATGTCTGCCCTGTGGGGTGTTAGGAGAATATCCTGTGAGTCCTGCTTGTTGTTGAAAAAATCTTTGTCAAATCCGAGGTGAGTGATCGCTGTCCTGATATCCAGAAGCTCTTTTCTGGCATAAGATACGGTTGCAGACACATTATGTACAAAATAATTTACAAATATCGCGAAAAAAACACATAATAGCACAATTGGTTAGGAGACCGTAAAACGGCGGCCATCTCCTCCGGCGCCATCTTAGGTCTCTCCAGAGATGTTTGATCGGGTTCAAGTCCGGGCTCTGGCTGGGCCTCTCAAGGACATTCAGAGACTTGTCCGGAGGCTACTCCTGCGTTGTCTTGGCTGTGTGCTAAGGGTTGTTGTCCTGTTGGAAGGTGAACCTTTGCCCCAGTCTGAGGTCCTGAGTGCTCTGGAGCAGGTTTTCATCAAGGATCTCTCTATACTTGCTCCGTTCATCTTTCCCTCGATCCTGACTAGTGTCCCAGTCCCTGCCGCTGAAAAACATCCCCACATCATGATGCTGCCACCACCATGCTTCACCGTAGGGATGGTGCCAGGTTTCCTCCAGATGTGATGCTTGGCATTCAAGCCAAAGAGTTCATTCTTGGTTTCATCAGACCGATTATCTTGTTTCTCATGGTCTGAGAGTCCTTTAGGTGACTTTTGGCAAACTCCAAGCGGGCTGTCATGTGGCTTTTGTCTGGCCCCTCTACCGTAAAGGCCTGATTGGTGGAGTGCTGCAGAGATGGTTGTCCTTCTGGAATATTCTCCCATTTCCACAGAGGAACTCTGGAGCTCTGTCAGAGTGACCATTGGGTTCTTGGTCACCTCCCTGACCAAGGCCCTTCTCCCCCAATTGCTCAGATTTGGCCGGGCGGCCAGCTCTAGGAAGAGTCAAACTTCTACCATTTAAGAATGATGGAGGCCACTGTGTTCTTGGGGACCTTCAATGTTGCAGAAATGTACAACAGCGACTCAAACTGGCCATTGAATATCCTCTTACACTATGTACTGTACATAGCATTTTTAACATACTAAAACAAAAGAAGAGATCAATTATATTGGTCCAGCCTTTGCTGCTATGCTGGCAGATGTGCATAATATGCTGCAACCCTAATTAAAAAGTATTTAATAACTCCAAATAACAATAACGTAGCAAGTTGTTGTAACATTTAAACCTAAAACATGTTTTTCATTGTTTTGCACTGCATGGATCACAACAATGCTGTATGGTGCACTCACAATGTCTTGTAGTTGAGTAGCTAGCCTAGGCTACTGCTCAAATGTTGCTGTAATAGACAGTAGCAGCAGCATATGTGATGAGTGTGGAAGTGTGTGTGTGACAACATGTGCCTGTGTGCAGGTGTTCCCTCCATCCCTCCCCTCTCTCCGTTTGCAGCCCCCTCCATCCCCCTCTCCACCTCCCGTTAGTGCCTGTTGGGAGAGGAGCAGTCATAATGAGGCATGAAATCTGTCCTTTGTGTGCGCTTATTCCCTCCTCCTATTCTATTGTCCACTTCACAGAGAGAGAGAGAGGATGTGAATGTGTTTGTAAGAGGCAGATTGCATTACTGCTAAGGGTTGCTGCATATTTTCCACAGGTGAGAGTGGCCCCCTTTATTATACAAAGCAGGGGCATCTGCCAACCTTACAACCCCCAGTGTCTGTCTCAGTCCCTGTCCAATCTGACTCCTTCATCCACAGAGAAATCAGACAGACTCTCCCAAGGCCAAACTCACCCATCCACAGATCAGCCAGACAGATTTTCACAATGCAATTGCCAATTATAGAAATTTAAATCCGAGCCATTCTTTGTATGTTGATGAGTGGTGGCTAAATGACTTGAGGGGAATGGAGATTGATAGGAGAGTGAATGACTCCAGACCCTATCTATCTATCTATCTATCTATCTATCTATCTATCTATCTATCTATCTATCTATCTATCTATCTATCTATCTATCTATCTATCTATCTATCTATCTATCTATCTATCTATCTATCTATCTATCTATCTATCTATCTATCTATCTATCTATCTATCTATCTATCTATCTATCTATCTATCTATCTATCTATCTATCTATCTTTCTATATCAATCTGTCTATCTATTTTCTACGGCCTTCAGTAGCCTTTATTCTCTCTCTCCGTCCATTCCTCAAAGACTCCCTCCCTCTCTATGTCCTTCCCCCTCCCTCCCTCCCATCTCTCTCTCACTCCTGCATTCTCCCTTTCACCTCTCTCTCCCGCTCCTCCCTCCCATCTCTCTCTTTCCCTCCCTCCCTCTCATCTCTCTCTTTCCCTCCCTCCCTCTCATCTCTCTCTCTCTCTCTCTCTCTCTCTCTCTCTCTCTCTCTCTATATGACACGTATAGACAAGTATTCTTGTCTGGATGTCACTCTGGTCCACAGCTAATTGGGGATGTGAACAGTAATGAGTGGGGGACAAATCAGACAGTTCTGCTCATTAGCTGTGACCAGTGTTCCCAGGGCTGCGTGGTGTCGTTACACAACGGTTACATGGCTGGCTACACCACGACCCAACCAGCCCGCATGGGTCATCGTCACGCCTGGAAATGAGTCAGACTTACATGGTCCTGTCTGTGTCATGGCTGGGTAGGGGGCACGGTTCAGAGTGGAGTGCTGCTGTGTAACATGACTTACATGGTCCTGTCTGTGTCATGGCTGGGTAGGGGACACGGGTCAGAGTGGAGAGCTGGGCTCCATTGATCTGCCCATTGATCTGCTCTCCCATCTGACACAGCACAGCACAGCCAGGAAGCAATCATAGAGCATGACACATCTTCACACAGGGATATAGGCCTCTCTCACTGCGCAGGGAGACAGGGCTTTATCACACTATGAAGGACAGACCCCTATCATCTTATTAGTGATTTGACTATGTCCTGAGAATGTTTACTACTGTAGGTGCTGCAGTGGACCATGCTCCATTAGGATGGGCCAGTCTCTGTCCTGTTCTAGGTGGAGGGCAGAGCAGAGTGATGTGGCTGGTTAAGCCTGTCTGAGAGCAGGACGAACACGATAAGGCAGGCCAATCCACTCCTCTAACATCTTCAAGGTGTGGACATTTCCCCACGTACACATCAGAGGCCCCGGCAGAACTCAATAACTGGGTGAATGTCAGTTTGGCTCATTCTCCAAGCCTTAACCTTTCCGGAAAGCTGAATAATTTAAGTGGTCTATCTGCGGTTGGTTGGCACTTCTCTGCCTCGCCTCCCTTAGCCTCGCCTCCCTTAGTCTCGCCTCCCTTAGTCTCGCCTCCCTTAGCCTCGCCTCCCTTAGTCTCGCCTCCCTTAGCCTCGCCTCCCTTAGTCTCGCCTCCCTTAGCCTCGCCTCCCTTAGCCTCGCCTCCCTTAGCCTCGCCTCCCTTAGCCTCGCCTCCCTTAGCCTCGCCTCCCTTAGTCTCGCCTCCCTTAGCCTCGCCTCCCTTAGCCTCGCCTCCCTTAGTCTCGCCTCCCTTAGCCTCGCCTCCCTTAGCCTCGCCTCCCTTAGCCTCGCCTCCCGTAGTCCCGCCTCCCTTAGCCTCGCCTCCCTTAGTCTCGCCTCCCTTAGCCTCGCCTCCCTTAGTCTCGCCTCCCTTAGTCTCGCCTCCCTTAGTTTCGCCTCCCTTAGCCTCGCCTCCAGTAGTCTCGCCTCCAGTAGTCTAGCCTCCCTTAGTCTGGCCTCCCTTAGCCTCGCCTCCCTTAGCCTCGCCTCCCTTAGCCTCGCCTCCAGTAGTCTCGCCTCCCTTAGCCTCGCCTCCCTTAGTCTCGCCTCCCTTAGCCTCACCTCCAGTAGTCTAGCCTCCCTTAGCCCCGCCTCCCTTAGTCTCGCCTCCCTTAGTCTCGCCTCCCTTAGTCTCGCCTCCCTTAGCCTCGCCTCCAGTAGTCTAGCCTCCCTTAGTCTTGTCTCCCTTAGTCTCGCCTCCCTTAGTCTCGCCTCCCTTAGCCTCGCCTCCAGTAGTCTCGCCTCCAGTAGTCTAGCCTCCCTTAGTCTCGCCTCCCTTAGCCCCGCCTCCCTTAGTCTCGCCTCGCTTAGTCTCGCCTCCCTTAGTCTCGCCTCCCTTAGCCTCGCCTCCAGTAGTCTAGCCTCCCTTAGTCTAGCCTCCCTTAGTCTTGCCTCCCTTAGTCTTGCCTCCCTTAGTCTTGCCTCCCCTGTATGGTGCTCTGAGACCGTCTGCAGCCATGCACGCCGCTCCGGCCAGGGAGTGAAAATGGTAAGACGAATGCGGCAAGGGATTTCTGATAATTGGCAGAAGCCGTGACGACGGTCTGGGGGCTGCAGGCTTGCCTGGGGGAAAGGTTGTTGTCACTAAGCAACAGACCTGTCTGTCTGCAGGCAGCTGAGGGGGATGGGTTGTTTGCCCCAGGGCCTGAATCTGTCTCTCTCTTTAACAATAGTGAAACTGGACATAATAGAAGAACTCCTGTGGGGGACTAGATGAATGGAGGGTGTTAAGTAACTAACCAGCTTACTAACTAACTAACCCTTGTGGTCAGAGGTTGACCACACTACATGTGCCATCATAGTTAGGAAACCACATGTACCATCATGGCTGTCTCCGCCATCTCCCTTTGGCTGGAGAGAGACAGAACAGACAGCGTAGAAGGCAGCCAGGAGAGACAAGAGGATGAGAGAGGGAGAAGCGGAAGAGAGTTAAAGAGACAGGAGGGGAGGGAAGGACAGAGGAGGAGCAAGGGAGGACAGGGAAGGACAGAGGGGGAGAAAGGGAGGAGAGGGTTGTGAGAAGAGGACATGAGACAGGATAGGGTTGCTGTACTTCTGAGGGGCTGAAGCCTGCCAGGGTTATATGAGCAGAATGCTGTACTTCAGAGGGGCTGAAGCCTGCACGGGTTATATGAGCAGAATGTTGTACTTCAGAGGGGCTGAAGCCTGCCAGGGTTATATGAGCAGAATGTTGTACTTCAGAGGGGCTGAAGCCTGCCAGGGTTATATGAGCAGAATGTTGTACTTCAGAGGGGCTGAAGCCTGCCAGGGTTATATGAGCAGAATGCTGTACTTCAGAGGGGCTGAAGCCTGCCAGGGTTATATGAGCAGAATGCTGTACTTCAGAGGGGCTGAAGCCTGCCAGGGTTATATGAGCAGAATGCTGTACTGTACTGCTGAGAGCTCCACTTCATATCCAGACACATAGAAGTTCCAAGATCTCAGAGACCTGTCTGCATGCCTGTCCATGATCTAGAGCCTGACACACACACACACACACACACACACACACACACACACACACACACACACACACACACACACACACACACACACACACACACACACACACACACACACACACACACACACACACACACACACACACACACACACACACCCTGCCTTGCCCTACCAGAGCAAGCACATGCTGTGCACCCAGATGATCTGGTTGTTTTGTTCTGTTCCTCTCTTCCTCTCTTACTATTCCTACTTGGCCCTGTGTACCATTTCTGTACTAATATACTGTCACTAACTCTGCCAGCGATCCGTGGCCATTAACTATTCAAACAGGGACTTTAGGCATGGCATAACTGTTTCCTCTGACAGCCTCTGACAGCCACTAAAGTAGCCCCTTTATCCAAACTAGCAGGCAGGAAAACACAGGTCCAATCTCCCTGCCCATGTTTTCCTGGTAAAATCACTGATGGAGTTTGGCCTCATCTATGATTCAGAAGAATTAAGTATTTATTGTGTCCTGGGCTGAGCTGCATGGCTGGGTTGGGACAGTGACCACTGTGGTAGCCAACAGAGAGATAGGTAAACAAATCACTATGAATAAAGCAATGAAGGAAACCTCTCTGGTAATACAAATATACTGTACATCTTCTTGCTTTAGCCTCCAGGTACGCTCACACACACACACACGCACACACACTCTGCTCCAAAGCGATCAACCAGGGGTGTGTTGGATTTGTGATGAGAGGTGAGAAGAGTTCAAAGGCGCGTGATGAGGTTTGATAGCTACATCTACTACACACAGCCAAACTCCACTAACTGCACACGGTCAAACTCCACTAACTACACACAGCCAAACTCCACTAACTACACACAGCCAAACTCCACTAACTGCACACGGTCAAACTCCACTAACTACACACAGCCAAACTCCACTAACTACACACAGCCAAACTCCACTAACTGCACACGGTCACTCCACTAACTACACACAGTCAAACTCCACTAACTGCACACGGTCAAACTCCACTAACTACACACAGCCAAACTCCACTAACTACATACAGTCAAACTCCACTAACTACACACAGTCAAACTCCACTAACTACATACAGTCAAACTCCACTAACTACACACAGTCAAACTCCACTAACTACACACAGCCAAACTCCACTAACTACATACAGTCAAACTCCACTAACTACACACAGCCAAACTCCACTAACTACATACAGTCAAACTCCACTAACTACACACAGCCAAACTCCACTAACTACATACAGTCAAACTCCACTAACTACACACAGTCAAACTCCACTAACTACATACAGTCAAACTCCACTAACTACACACAGCCAAACTCCACTAACTACACACAGCCAAACTCCACTAACTACATACAGTCAAACTCCACTAACTACACACAGCCAAACTCCACTAACTACACACGGTCACTCCACTAACTACACACAGTCAAACTCCACTAACTACACACAGCCAAACTCCACTAACTACACACAGCCAAACTCCACTAACTACACACAGTCAAACTCCACTAACTACACACAGTCAAACTCCACTAACTGCACACGGTCACTCCACTAACTACACACAGTCAAACTCCACTAACTACACACAGTCAAACTCCACTAACTACACACAGTCAAACTCCACTAACTACACACAGTCAAACTCCACTAACTACACACAGTCAAACTCCACTAACTACACACAGTCAAACTCCACTAACTACACACAGTCAAACTCCACTAACAACACACAGTCAAACTCCACTAACTACACACAGTCAAACTCCACTAACTACACACAGTCAAACTCCACTAACTACACACAGTCAAACTCCACTAACTACACACAGTTAAACTCCACTTAGAGAAAGAGCCTCTGAGAGAAAGAGAGAAAGAGCGAGAGAAAGAAAGAGAGAGAAAGAAATAGAGTTATAGAGAAAGAGAGAGATGGGAGAGAGAGCTGTGCAGAAACATGAAAAATCTGTGTCCTCTCCTACCTCACCATTCATTTAATTTTCTGATCCTACATCCCTCTCTCCTCTCCTCCTCCTCTCCTCCAGCCCTGCTCAGACTTTTGACCCCTCTCTCTTTCCATGGCTGTGGCAGGCAGGCAGGCAGGCAGCAGGACAAATGAAGTTTCCCCTCAGAGCCCCTCCGTATTAATATCATAATTATCCCCACCTCCGTGGCCCGCGGGCCAACTCACACCACTGTACTGTCTGCTTTGATGGAGAGGCACAGGCAGGGAATTACATTCCATTAGTACTAAACAAGAGAAGGGGACATGGAGAGATTGAATCAATCAGGAGAGCCACTAGGACTCTGTGTGTGTGTGTGTGTGTGTGTGTGTGTGTGTGTGTGTGTGTGTGTGTGTGTGTGTGTGTGTGTGTGTGTGTGTGTGTGTGTGTGTGTGTGTGTGTGTGTGTGTGGTGTGTGTGGTGTGTGTGTGTGTGTGGTGTGTGTGGTGTGTGTGTGTGTGTGTGCGTGCGTGCGTGCGTGCGTGCGTGCGTGCGTGCGTGCGTGCGTGCGTGCGTGCGTGCGTCTAGGTCTGAAGGGAGGAAGCGAAGGTATGACACTGATTTAACATCATTATTCCCCCAAAGGTCTATTTTGTGCTGCGTCAACTGGAACGACAGTAACTTTTTCCAGTGTGACAGACTGCACAGTTTAGGCTGAGCTGTTCTGCTCGGCCCTGCTCTGCTGCAATTTCAATTCATTGTTTGCAGTCCTTAACTTTGGCAGTACTTTTCTTCAGTCTGTCTCGTTTGCAGGGCAGGGCGAGACTCTTTAAAGTGGTGTAATACCTTTGAGAGGTGGTGTCAGGAATGGGCTGATTGAGAAGTGGAACAAAAGGAAGAGAGAACAGGAGAGAGGAGGACCCCTCACAGCCAGGTCTCCAATCTCATCACCTCCTCTCCTCCCTGACTCATTACTAAGGCTTTGACTCAATAAAGACTGGATAAAGACTGGATAAAGAGGCAGACACCCACAGGCCAAATCCCCCTCAGACACCTTCTCCCTTTGTCTATCCCTCTCTCACCCGCCCCCCCCCCCCTTCTCCCCCACTCCCTTCCTCCTCCCCAGTTCCCTCCATCTCTCTTCTCAGTAATGGCAGGAGTTATTTTTGTCTCTGTGGTGCTGTGTGGCTGTTGACTGCTAGATAGCTGCTGCTGATTTACATTCTTCACTCAATGGTGACCTTTCCCTGTTGGTGCTCAGGGAGCAGAGAGAGCTAAGCTCTCCAGTCTCCAGTCCCTCGTCGGGGAGCAGAGAGAGCTAAGCTCTCCAGTCTCTCGTCGGGGAGCAGAGAGAGCTAAGCTCTCCAGTCTCCAGTCCCTCGTCGGGGACCAGAGGGAGCTAAGCTCTCCAGTCTCCAGTCCCTCGTCGGGGAGCAGAGAGAGCTAAGCTCTCCAGTCTCCAGTCCCTCGTCGGGGAGCAGAGGGAGCTAAGCTCTCCAGTCTCCAGTCCCTCGTCGGGGAGCAGAGAGAGCTAAGCTCTCCAGTCTCCAGTCCCTCGTCGGGGAGCAGAGAGAGCTAAGCTCTCCAGTCTCCAGTCCCTCGTCGGGGACCAGAGGGAGCTAAGCTCTCCAGTCTCCAGTCCCTCGTCGGGGAGCAGAGGGAGCTAAGCTCTCCAGTCTCCAGTCCCTCGTCGGGGAGCAGAGGGAGCTAAGCTCTCCAGTCTCCAGTCCCTCGTCGGGGACCAGAGGGAGCTAAGCTCTCCAGTCTCCAGTCCCTCCACAGCCACAGATCAGTGCTGCTCTTCTGTTGACAGTCTACTGCTGCACAGCACAGCTCATATGGACACAGCGAACACAGGGCATAGAGGGTACACAGGGCCACGCAGGGACAGCAGGAGATGAACCAGAATAAAACAGAGTAGTTTAGGTCCATCTGGGACATAGGGCCAGGGTGAGTCAGACTACGTTGGCCTGGGTTGACCTAGGACTCCACTATGGGGGAATTCCAACCCAAGTTGAGGGCATGTAAATTAAACATAATTCCCTTTTTATGCACTTTTCCCTCTGTGTGTATTCTGACCTCTATGTGACCTCTATGTGTATTCTGACCTCTGTGTGACCTCTATGTGTCTTCTGACCTCTGTGTGACCTCTATGTGTGTTCTGACCTCTATGTGACCTCTATGTGTATTCTGACCTCTGTGTGACCTCTATGTGTCTTCTGACCTCTGTGTGACCTCTATGTGTCTTCTGACCTCTGTGTGACCTCTATGTGTATTCTGACCTCTATGTGACCTCTATGTGTATTCTGACCTCTGTGTGACCTCTATGTGTGTTCTGACCTCTATGTGACCTCTATGTGTATTCTGACCTCTATGTGGCCTCTATGTGTATTCTGACCTCTATGTGGCCTCTATGTGTATTCTGCTATTCACCCGCTATTTGTTTGGGATGGAGCTCAATGAAGGTATGGAGGAGATGAGTCTACAGATACGCTGTATTCTGACCATGACTTAATTCCCTCATAATTCATAGTTAAAGCTCAGTGAGAGAGTACTTGGCTACGTCGCAAATGGGCGCTCTGGTCAAAAGTCTGGTCACTATAAAGGGAATAGGGTGCCATTGGGATGCAGACTTTCTATTAGCTGTCCAGCAGGGTCTGAGTTTGAGTCATCCATAGCTGAGCTCAGCAGAGAGATGAGGAGAGAGAGAGGAGAGCCCTGGATGAGGTGAGGGAAGCAGGTCAGGCTGGAGTACCCACACACACAGGGTTCATAAGCTGATGAGCTGCAGAAAGAGAGTGGCTGAGTGAGCCTCTCCATCTTTGACACATGTGAGACAGAGGTGATAAAAATGCTGTGCTTTCTGAAAGCGAGAGAGCTTACGTAGTGTGACCCCCCCCTATCCGTGTGTGTGTGTATATGCCTGTTTCTGTGTGTGTGTGTGCGTGTGCGTGTGCGTGTGCGTGTGTGTGTGTGTGTGTGTGTGTGTGTGTGTGTGTGTGTGTGTGTGTGTGTTTCCCGGAGCCAGGCTGCAGTGTGTGGTGTTAGGGCTAGCTTTGATCTGTCTCTAGCAGGCAGGCTGAGAGGCAGGCAGGCTGAAAGGCCTGGAGGGGGACGACGTAATGACTTCAGAAAAATAACCAAAGATAACAAAGACTTCCCCCTAACAGGTGTCAAATATAACTAGAGAGCATCTCCATACCTCCTGCCCCATCCCTCCACCCCTCCATCCTCCACCTGCACTCCATCCTCTGTCAGAGAGGCTGTAAAGAAAAGCTACAAAACCAGAATCGATGCCACAGTGCTGAAATAGAGGGATAAGGTGGTGACCAAAGGCCTATTTACAACCACTGTAAGGCAGTGGGCTTTGGGAGGCTGTGTAACCACTGTCCTATGGGCTCCACTACTGCAGCTTTACAGCCATTAGAGATGACCTATGCGTGAGTGTGTGTATGTAGGACGTGGCACACTTATTTAAGCAAATACTCTGCTTCTGTTGGACAGTGGACAGATGGTGGATGTTTCCAACAGAGAAATAGTGAATGGCGTAGATAAGCAAAGAAAAGGGAGCCACAGACAAAAAGAGGGAGAGAGAAAGAGGGAGAGAAAAAGAGGGAGAGAGAAAAAGGGAAGATAGTGTGGTGTCTGTCTATCTGCTGTGTGTCAGGAAGGAAGAAATGCTGCCAATAAAAAGAGGACCTCTTCCTACCCATTCAGGCAGTGGGAGAAAAGTTGGGGAGTTGACATGTGTAAGTGTAGAGGGGGGAGGAAGGCTGTTACGTGTACATGTGTGTGGAGAGGGGAGGGAGTCTCTTACCTGGAGCAGCCAGTAGCACCTGCGGTGGAACGTGGGGATGATGGAGGAGTGGACGTAACAGCCATACAGACACTGCAGAGGGAGAAACAGAGACATAACAGCTGTTATAGTATAGTAACACAACACAATAGACTGACCTACTGTACCCACTGTACCCCTTATCCATGACCTCTAACCCCCTCAGGGACAGGGACTCCTGAAAACAGGCAGATCAGGGCATTGTCTTCAGAACAAAGGTAGTGGTGAACTAAGACAAGTTGCTATGAACACTGATACTGTCTATCTTCCTCTCTGTCTCTGTCTCTCTCTACTTCCTTCTTTCTTTCTCTCTCTCTCTCTCTCTCTCTTTCTCTAAGTGGAGTTTGACTGTGTGTAGTTAGTGGAGTTTGACTGTGTGTAGTTAGTGGAGTTTGACTGTGTGTAGTTAGTGGAGTTTGACTGTATGTAGTTAGTGGAGTTTGACTGTGTGTAGTTAGTGGAGTTTGACTGTGTGTAGTTCGTGGAGTTTGACTGTATGTAGTTAGTGGAGTTTAACTGTGTGTAGTTAGTGGAGTTTGACTGTATGTAGTTAGTGGAGTTTGACTGTGTGTAGTTAGTGGAGTTTGACTGTGTGTAGTTAGTGGAGTTTGACTGTATGTAGTTAGTGGAGTTTGGCTGTGTGTAGTTAGTGGAGTTTGACTGTGTGTAGTTAGTGGAGTTTTACTGTGTGTAGTTAGTGGAGTTTGACCGTGTGCAGTTAGTGGAGTTTGGCTGTGTGTAGTTAGTGGAGTTTGACTGCGTGTAGTTAGTGGAGTTTGGCTGTGTGTAGTTAGTGGAGTTTGACTGTGTGTAGTTAGTGGAGTGACCGTGTGCAGTTAGTGGAGTTTGGCTGTGTGTAGTTAGTGGAGTTTGACTGTGTGTAGTTAGTGGAGTTTGACTGTGTGTAGTTAGTGGAGTGACCGTGTGCAGTTAGTGGAGTTTGACTGTGTGTAGTTAGTGGAGTGACCGTGTGCAGTTAGTGGAGTTTGACTGTGTGCAGTTAGTGGAGTTTGACTGTGTGTAGTTAGTGGAGTTTGGCTGTGTGTAGTTAGTGGAGTTTGACTGTGTGTAGTTAGTGGAGTTTGACTGTGTGTAGTTAGTGGAGTGACCGTGTGCAGTTAGTGGAGTTTGGCTGTGTGTAGTTAGTGGAGTTTGACTGTATGTAGTTAGTGGAGTTTGGCTGTGTGTAGTTAGTGGAGTTTGGCTGTGTGTAGTTAGTGGAGTTTGACTGTATGTAGTTAGTGGAGTTTGGCTGTGTGTAGTTAGTGGAGTGACCGTGTGCAGTTAGTGGAGTTTGGCTGTGTGTAGTTAGTGGAGTTTGGCTGTGTGTAGTTAGTGGAGTTTGGCTGTGTGTAGTTAGTGGAGTTTGACCGTGTGCAGTTAGTGGAGTTTGACTGTGTGTAGTTAGTGGAGTGACCGTGTGCAGTTAGTGGAGTTTGGCTGTGTGTAGTTAGTGGAGTTTGGCTGTTAGTAGTTAGTGGAGTTTGGCTGTGTGTAGTTAGTGGAGTTTGACCGTGTGCAGTTAGTGGAGTTTGGCTGTGTGTAGTTAGTGGAGTTTGGCTGTGTGTAGTTAGTGGAGTTTGGCTGTGTGTAGTTAGTGGAGTTTGGCCGTGTGCAGTTAGTGGAGTTTGGCTGTGTGTAGTAGATGTAGCTATCAAACCTCATCACGCGCCTTTGAACTCTTCTCATCTCTCATCACAAATCCAACACACCCCTGGTTGATCGCTTTGGAGCAGAGTGTGTGTGCGTGTGTGTGTGTGTGAGCGTACCTGGAGGCTAAAGCAAGAAGATGTACAGTATATTTGTATTACCAGAGAGGTTTCCTTCATTACTTTATTCATAGTGATTTGTTTACCTATCTCTCTGCTGTCCCAACCCAGTCATGCAGCTCTCTCTCACTCTCTCTCCCTGAACAACCATAAGACTCCACCCTCACCTGCTAACCCCCCCCCCCCCCCCCCCCAACTGGATGATTCAGGTGCTCCTACATCCCCCGTTCCTTCCCTCCCTCCCCTCCCCATGCAGGGTTGGATTCCTATGGGCTCATTGCCTTGGAGAGAGAGAGATAGACAGGGCTGATACATAACAGTATCTGACAGCGAGAGGCAGAGTGGCCCCTCTGCCCAGAAGTAGTGCACTATAGGCCTAGAATCACAGCTTCCTGGTGACCAGAGGAGTTTGCTTGTTTACAGCTACAGCCAATCATGTGACAGCTTCACGCTTGCTTTGGCTGGCAGCAGGGAAATATACTGTGATTTTGTCCAATGCAATATCTGTGATGTGACCAGAGTAGCAGTGGCTTGCTCTTAAGACAAGGGGCTTGCTTAGCTCTTTGATGAATATATCAAACAAACTCACACACACAGCTTTAGGGTTTGTCTCAGCTTCTTTCTCTCCAAGTCCCTCTGGTATATCTGTTTATTCAGAAAGGAAGAGGAGCTGGAGTGGTTCACTGCATGGCAGCCTGATACTACACACACACACACACAGTCACACGCACGCACGCACACAAACACACACGAACACACACACACAGCCTCATTATTCAGCAGTGTTTCCCGGGACTGGGTAAATCTTAATAGGTAGGAGGTGGTAGGGTGGTATGAGTGTGTGTGTGCCTGCGTGTGTGTGACTGTGTGCGCATATGACTGTGTGTGTGTGTGTCTGTGTGTATTTATGTGTGTGGGTGTGTACATATATGTGTCTGGTGTGTGTGTGTGTGTGACTGTGTGTGCGTGTGACTGTGTGTGTGTGTATTTATGTGTGTGTGGCATGTGTGTGGGGGGAGATAAATTAGAGGCTTGGAATGGCACGTGTGTGGTGTGTGTGTGTGTGTGTGTGGGGGGGGGGGGGGGGGGGGGGGGGGGGGGGGGGGGGGGGGGGGGGGGGGGGGGGGGGGGGGGGGGGGGGGGGGGGGGGGGGGGGGGGGGGGGGGGGG
>NW_024060900.1:0-19459 GCF_016432855.1 Salvelinus namaycush
TGATCCTCTCTAGACTAGTCTACAAACAATACAATGATCCTCTCTAGACTAGTCTACAGCACAATGATCCTCTCTAGACTAGTCTACAACACAATGATCCTCTCTAGACTAGTCTACAACACAAAGATCCTTCTAGACTAGTCTACAAAACACAATGATCCTCTCTAGACTAGTCTACAACACAATGATCTCTCTAGACTAGTCTACAACACAATGATCCTCTCTAGATAGTCTACAACACAATGATCCTCCCTAGACTAGTCTACAACACAATGATCCTCTCTAGACTAGTCTACAACACAATGAGCCTCTCTAGACTAGTCTACAACAACACAATGATATTCTCTAGACTAGTCTACAACACAATGATCCTCCCTAGACTAGTCTACAACAACCCAATGATCCTCCCTAGACTAGTCTACAACAATACAATGATCCTCTCTAGACTAGTCTACAACACAATGATCCTCCCTAGACTAGTCTACAACACAATGATCCTCTCTAGACTAGTCTACAACACAATGATCCTCCCTAGACTAGTCTACAACACAATGATCCTCCCTAGACTAGTCTACAACAATACAATGATCCTCCCTAGACTAGTCTACAACACAATGATCCTCCCTAGACTAGTCTACAACACAATGATCCTCTCTAGACTAGTCTACAACAATACAATGATCCTCTCTAGACTAGTCTACAACACAATGATCCTCCCTAGACTAGTCTACAACACAATGATCCTCCCTAGACTAGTCTACAACACAATGATCCTCCCTAGACTAGTCTACAACAATACAATGATCCTCCCTAGACTAGTCTACAACACAATGATCCTCCCTAGACTAGTCTACAACACAATGATCCTCCTAGACTAGTCTACAATACAATGATCCTCTCTAGACTAGTCTACAACAATACAATGATCCTCCCTAGACTAGTCTACAACACAATGATCCTCTCTAGACTAGTCTACAACACAATGATCCTCCCTAGACTAGTCTACAACACAATGATCCTCCCTAGACTAGTCTACAACACAATGATCCTCCCTAGACTAGTCTACAACACAATGATCCTCCCTAGACTAGTCTACAACACAATGATCCTCCCTAGACTAGTCTACAACACAATGATCCTCCCTAGACTAGTCTACAACAACACAATGATCCTCCCTAGACTAGTCTACAACAATACAATGATCCTCCCTAGACTAGTCTACAACACAATGATCCTCCCTAGACTAGTCTACAACACAATGATCCTCCCTAGACTAGTCTACAACACAATGATCCTCCCTAGACTAGTCTACACCACAATGATCCTCCCTAGACTAGTGTACAATACAATGATCCTCCCTAGACTAGTCTACAACACAATGATCCTCTCTAGACTAGTCTACAACACAATGATCCTCCCTAGACTAGTCTACAACACAATGATCCTCCCTAGACTAGTCTACAACAATACAATGATCCTCCCTAGACTAGTCTACAACACAATGATCCTCCCTAGACTAGTCTACAATACAATGATCCTCTCTAGACTAGTCTACAACAATACAATGATCCTCCCTAGACTAGTCTACAACACAATGATCCTCCCTAGACTAGTCTACAATACAATGATCCTCTCTAGACTAGTCTACAACAATACAATGATCCTCTCTAGACTAGTCTACAACAATACAATGATCCTCTCTAGACTAGTCTACAACACAATGATCCTCTCTAGACTAGTCTACAACACAATGATCCTCCCTAGACTAGTCTACAACACAATGATCCTCTCTAGACTAGTCTACAACACAATGATCCTCTCTAGACTAGTCTACAACACAATGATCCTCTCTAGACTAGTCTACAACACAATGATCCTCTCTAGACTAGTCTACAACACAATGATCCTCTCTAGACTAGTCTACAACACAATGATCCTCCCTAGACTAGTCTACAATACAATGATCCTCCCTAGACTAGTCTACAACACAATGATCCTCCCTAGACTAGTCTACAACACAATGATCCTCTCTAGACTAGTCTACAATACAATGATCCTCTCTAGACTAGTCTACAACACAATAATCCTCCCTAGACTAGTCTACAACACAATGATCCTCTCTAGACTAGTCTACAACACAATGATCCTCCCTAGACTAGTATACAACACAATGATCCTCTCTAGACTAGTCTACAACAATACAATGATCCTCCCTAGACTAGTCTACAACACAATGATCCTCTCTAGACTAGTCTACAACACAATGATCCTCTCTAGACTAGTCTACAACACAATGATCCTCTCTAGACTAGTCTACAATACAATGATCCTCCCTAGACTAGTCTACAACACAATGATCCTCCCTAGACTAGTCTACAACACAATGATCCTCCCTAGACTAGTCTACAACACAATGATCCTCCCTAGACTAGTCTACAACACAATGATCCTCTCTAGACTAGTCTACAACACAATGATCCTCCCTAGACTAGTCTACAACACAATGATCCTCTCTAGACTAGTCTACAACAATACAATGATCCTCCCTAGACTAGTCTACAACACAATGATCCTCCCTAGACTAGTCTACAACACAATGATCCTCCCTAGACTAGTCTACAACACAATGATCCTCCCTAGACTAGTCTACAACAATACAATGATCCTCCCTAGACTAGTCTACAACACAATGATCCTCCCTAGACTAGTCTACAACACAATGATCCTCTCTAGACTAGTCTACAACACAATGATCCTCTCTAGACTAGTCTACAACAATACAATGATCCTCCCTAGACTAGTCTACAACAATACAATGATCCTCCCTAGACTAGTCTACAACACAATGATCCTCCCTAGACTAGTCTACAACACAATGATCCTCTCTAGACTAGTCTACAACACAATGATCCTCTCTAGACTAGTCTACAACACAATGATCCTCCCTAGACTAGTCTACAACACAATGATCCTCCCTAGACTAGTCTACAACAATACAATGATCCTCCCTAGACTAGTCTACAACAACACAATGATCCTCCCTAGACTAGTCTACAACACAATGATCCTCTCTAGACTAGTCTACAACACAATGATCCTCCCTAGACTAGTCTACAACACAATGATCCTCTCTATACTAGTCTACAACACAATGATCCTCCCTAGACTAGTCTACAACACAATGATCCTCCCTAGACTAGTCTACAACACAATGATCCTCTCTAGACTAGTCTACAACAATACAATGATCCTCCCTAGACTAGTCTACAACAATACAATGATCCTCTCTAGACTAGTCTACAACACAATGATCCTCTCTAGACTAGTCTACAACAACACAATGATCCTCCCTAGACTAGTCTACAACAACACAATGATCCTCCCTAGACTAGTCTATAACAATACAATTATCCTCTCTAGACTAGTCTACAACACAATGATCCTCCCTAGACTAGTCTACAACAATACAATGATCCTCTCTAGACTAGTCTATAACACAATGATCCTCCCTAGACTAGTCTACAACAATACAATGATCCTCCCTAGACTAGTCTACAACACAATTATCCTCTCTAGACTAGTCTACAACACAATGATCCTCTCTAGACTAGTCTACAACACAATGATCCTCCCTAGACTAGTCTACAACACAATGATCCTCTCTAGACTAGTCTACAACACAATTATCCTCTCTAGACTAGTCTACAACACAATGATCCTCTCTAGACTAGTCTACAACACAATGATCCTCCCTAGACTAGTCTACAATACAATGATCCTCCCTAGACTAGTCTACAATACAATGATCCTCTCTAGACTAGTCTACAACACAATGATCCTCTCTAGACTAGTCTACAACACAATGATCCTCTCTAGACTAGTCTACAACAATACAATGATCCTCCCTAGACTAGTCTACAACACAATGATCCTCTCTAGACTAGTCTACAATACAATGATCCTCTCTAGACTAGTCTACAACAATACAATGATCCTCCCTAGACTAGTCTACAATACAATGATCCTCCCTAGACTAGTCTACAACACAATGATCCTCCCTAGACTAGTCTACAACACAATGATCCTCCCTAGACTAGTCTACAACACAATGATCCTCTCTAGACTAGTCTACAACAATACAATGATCCTCCCTAGACTAGTCTACAATACAATGATCCTCTCTAGACTAGTCTACAACACAATGATCCTCCCTAGACTAGTCTACAATACAATGATCCTCCCTAGACTAGTCTACAACACAATGATCCTCCCTAGACTAGTCTACAACACAATGATCCTCCCTAGACTAGTCTACAACACAATGATCCTCTCTAGACTAGTCTACAACAATACAATGATCCTCCCTAGACTAGTCTACAATACAATGATCCTCTCTAGACTAGTCTACAACACAATGATCCTCCCTAGACTAGTCTACAACAATACAATGATCCTCCCTAGACTAGTCTACAACACAATGATCCTCTCTAGACTAGTCTACAACACAATGATCCTCCCTAGACTAGTCTACAACACAATGATCCTCCCTAGACTAGTCTACAACACAATGATCCTCTCTAGACTAGTCTACAACACAATGATCCTCCCTAGACTAGTCTACAACACAATGATCCTCTATAGACTAGTCTACAACAATACAATGATCCTCCCTAGACTAGTCTACAATACAATGATCCTCTCTAGACTAGTCTACAACACAATGATCCTCCCTAGACTAGTCTACAACAATACAATGATCCTCTCTAGACTAGTCTACAACACAATGATCCTCTCTAGACTAGTCTACAACACAATGATCCTCTCTAGACTAGTCTACAACAATACAATGATCCTCTCTAGACTAGTCTACAACACAATGATCCTCTCTAGACTAGTCTACAACACAATGATCCTCTCTAGACTAGTCTACAACAACACAATGATCCTCCCTAGACTAGTCTACAACACAATGATCCTCTCTAGACTAGTCTACAACACAATGATCCTCTCTAGACTAGTCTACAACACAATGATCCTCTCTAGACTAGTCTACAATACAATGATCCTCTCTAGACTAGTCTACAATACAATGATCCTCCCTAGACTAGTCTACAACAATACAATGATCCTCTCTAGACTAGTCTACAACACAATGATCCTCTCTAGACTAGTCTACAACACAATGATCCTCCCTAGACTAGTCTACAATACAATGATCCTCCCTAGACTAGTCTACAACACAATGATCCTCTCTAGACTAGTCTACAACACAACGATCCTCTCTAGACTAGTCTACAACACAATGATCCTCCCTAGACTAGTCTACAACACAATGATCCTCCCTAGACTAGTCTACAACACAATGATCCTCCCTAGACTAGTCTACAATACAATGATCCTCCCTAGACTAGTCTACAACAATACAATGATCCTCTCTAGACTAGTCTACAACAATACAATGATCCTCCCTAGACTAGTCTACAACACAATGATCCTCCCTAGACTAGTCTACAACACAATGATCCTCTCTAGACTAGTCTACAACAATACAATGATCCTCTCTAGACTAGTCTACAATACAATGATCCTCTCTAGACTAGTCTACAACACAATGATCCTCTCTAGACTAGTCTACAACACAATGATCCTCCCTAGACTAGTCTACAACACAATGATCCTCTCTAGACTAGTCTACAACAATACAATGATCCTCCCTAGACTAGTCTACAACACAATGATCCTCCCTAGACTAGTCTACAATACAATGATCCTCCCTAGACTAGTCTACAACACAATGATCCTCCCTAGACTAGTCTACAATACAATGATCCTCTCTAGACTAGTCTACAATACAATGATCCTCCCTAGACTAGTCTACAACACAATGATCCTCCCTAGACTAGTCTACAACACAATGATCCTCCCTAGACTAGTCTACAATACAATGATCCTCTCTAGACTAGTCTACAACAATACAATTATCCTCCCTAGACTAGTCTACAACACAATGCTCCTCTCTAGACTAGTCTACAACACAATGATCCTCTCTAGACTAGTCTACAATACAATGATCCTCCCTAGACTAGTCTACAACACAATGATCCTCCCTAGACTAGTCTACAACAACACAATGATCCTCTCTAGACTAGTCTACAACACAATGATCCTCTCTAGACTAGTCTACAACAACACAATGATCCTCTCTAGACTAGTCTACAACACAATGATCCTCTCTAGACTAGTCTACAACACAATGATCCTCTCTAGACTAGTCTACAATACAATGATCCTCCCTAGACTAGTCTACAACACAATGATCCTCTCTAGACTAGTCTACAATACAATGATCCTCCCTAGACTAGTCTACAACACAATGATCCTCCCTAGACTAGTCTATAACACAATGATCCTCTCTAGACTAGTCTACAACAATACAATGATCCTCTCTAGACTAGTCTACAACAATACAATGATCCTCCCTAGACTAGTCTACAACACAATGATCCTCTCTAGACTAGTCTACAATACAATGATCCTCCCTAGACTAGTCTACAACACAATGATCCTCCCTAGACTAGTCTATAACACAATGATCCTCCCTAGACTAGTCTACAACACAATGATCCTCTCTAGACTAGTCTACAACACAATGATCCTCTCTAGACTAGTCTACAATACAATGATCCTCTCTAGACTAGTCTACAACAATACAATGATCCTCCCTAGACTAGTCTACAACACAATGATCCTCCCTAGACTAGTCTACAATACAATGATCCTCCCTAGACTAGTCTACAATACAATGATCCTCTCTAGACTAGTCTACAACAATACAATGATCCTCCCTAGACTAGTCTACAACAATACAATGATCCTCCCTAGACTAGTCTACAATACAATGATCCTCCCTAGACTAGTCTACAACAACACAATGATCCTCTCTAGACTAGTCTACAACACAATGATCCTCTCTAGACTAGTCTACAACACAATGATCCTCCCTAGACTAGTCTACAACACAATGATCCTCTCTAGACTAGTCTACAAAACAATGATCCTCCCTAGACTAGTCTACAACAATACAATGATCCTCCCTAGACTAGTCTACAACACAATGATCCTCTCTAGACTAGTCTACAACACAATGATCCTCCCTAGACTAGTCTACAACACAATGATCCTCCCTAGACTAGTCTACAACACAATGATCCTCCCTAGACTAGTCTACAACACAATGATCCTCTCTAGACTAGTCTACAATACAATGATCCTCCCTAGACTAGTCTACAACACAATGATCCTCTCTAGACTAGTCTACAAAACAATGATCCTCCCTAGACTAGTCTACAACAATACAATGATCCTCCCTAGACTAGTCTACAACACAATGATCCTCCCTAGACTAGTCTACAACACAATGATCCTCCCTAGACTAGTCTACAACACCACAATAATGTATTCTTCATCAAACCATTTGTCATTGTTTTTCATTTTCTTAGGTTGTCTGCTTGACATGTTTAGATTTGATAGGGAAGATGAGGTCCAATATACTGTTACGATTTTCTACTGCCAAGTTTACACCTTCAAAATTACAGTGAAAGGTTTTGTCCAGGAAGTTGTCTAAAAGGGATTGAATATGTTGTTGCCTAATAGTTTTTTGGTAGGTTTCCACACTACTTTCCTTCCATCTATAGCATTTCTTAATATTATTCATTTCTTTTGGTTTTGATGCCTCATGATTGAGTATTGCTCTGTTCAAGTAGACTGTGATTTTGCTGTGGTCTGATAGGGGTGTTAGTGGGCTGACTGTGAACGCTCTGACAGACTCTGGGTTGAGGTCAGTGATAAAGTAATCTACTGTACTACAGGATCATATCACTTCCACCCTACCTGACATCCTAGACCCACTCCAATATGCCTACCGCCCCAATAGGTCCACAGACGACGCAATCACACTGCACAGGAGGACCGGCCCTGCAGAAGGCCTACTGGGAGGACCGGCCCTGTAGAAGGCCCACTTTGGGCTAGGGGGCAGTATTTTGACGTCCGGATGAAAAGCGTGCCCAAAGTAAACTGCCTGTTAGTCAGGCCCAGAAGCTAGGATATGCATGTCTAAAGTTTCTAAAACTGTTAAAATAATGTCTGTGAGTATAACAGCACTGATATGGCAGGCAAAACAACAAACCATCCCCCCAAAAAACAATTTCAGCTTACCACTGTTTTCAATGGCTGTCACTTTTATTATCAGGCGAAGTCCTCCCACACTGCAGTTCCTAGAGCTTCCACTAGATGTCAACAGTCTTTAGAAAGAGTTTCAGGCTGGTTTTTGGAAAAATGAGCTAGAAGTTGTAGTTTTTCTAAGTGGCTCACATTTTGGCTGTAGTGTTTCCATGTGCTTGGGGGAAAGCGCGTTCTTTGTTATTTATCTCCGGTAATGAACATACTGTTCTCCGTCTTAAATTGTATTGTTTATTTACATATTAGGGTACCTGAGGTTTGATTCTAAACATTGCTTGACTTGTTTGGTGAAGTTTATTGGTAACGTTTGGGATTCATTTTGTATGCATTTTGAAGGAGGGAAACCGGTGGATTATTGACTGAAGCGCGACAGCTATACTGAGTTTTTATGGATATAAAGAAGGACTTTATCGAACAAAAGGACCATTTGTGATGTAACTGGGACCTTTTGGAGTGCCAATAGAAGAAGATAATCAAAGGCATTTATTATATCGCTATTTCTGACTTTCGAGGCGCACCTGCCTGGTTGAAAAATGTTTTTCATGCTTTTGTGTGCGGGGCGCTGTCCTCAGATAATCGCATGGTGTGCTTTTGTCGTAAAGCCTTTTTGAAATCGGACACAGCGGCTGGATTAACAAGAAGTTAAGCTTTATTTTGATGTATTAGACATGTATTTTCATGAATGTTAAATATTTATATTTCTGTAGTTTGAATTTCGCGCTCTGCAATTTCACCGGATGTTGACAAGGTGGGTCGCTAGTGGAACGCCTGCGCTAGAAAGGCTAACCTATCTTCAACTAAATATGGAGCACACCTTTAAAAAGACTGATCGAACTTCATTTAGCCAATGAAAATGTCTCAACAGAATGAAACAAAACACATTTAGCATATTTAAAGAACTGGTTTAGATGAATAAATAACAATTATAACTATGATATACAATAATAATATAATAATAATGAGAGAACTAATGAGCCGATTTGATAAAAAATAAAGTTCCAAAATGTCATCCTACCTGAATAGCGAGTTGCACTGAGTTCCACCTGCATGTATCAAAAAATAATTATTCTAATGTCTTCTATCATGTAAATGACGTGGAGTTGAAATGTTTAACTGTTTGTCACCACGCAAATGTGATTATATACTGAACAAAAATATAAAACGCAACAATTTCAACGATTCTACTGAGTTACAATTCAAAGAAAGAAACCAGTCAATTGACATAAATTCATAAGACCCTAATCTATGGATTCCACACGGGCAGGGGCACAGCCATGGGTTGGCCTTGGAGGGAATAGGCCCACCCACTGAGCAGCCAGGCCCACCCACTGAGCAGCCAGGCCCACCCACTGAGGAGCCAGGCCCACCCACTAAGGAGCCGGGCCCACCCACTGAGCAGCCGGGCCCACCCACTGAGCAGCCGGGCCCACCCACTGAGCAGCCGGGCCCACCCACTGAGGAGCCGGGCCCACCCACTGAGGAGCCGGGCCCACCCACTGAGGAGCCGGGCCCACCCACTGAGGAACCGGGCCCACCCACTGAGCAGCCGGGCCCACCCACTGAGCAGCCGGGCCCACCCACTGAGCAGCCGGGCCCACCCACTGAGGAGCCGGGCCCACCCACTGAGGAGCCGGGCCCACCCACTGAGCAGCCGGGCCCACCCACTGAGCAGCCGGGCCAAACCGCTGAGGAGCCGGGCCCACCCGCTGAGCAGCCGGGCCCACCCGCTGAGCAGCCGGGCCCACCCGCTGAGCAGCCGGGCCCACCCGCTGAGCAGCCGGGCCCACCCGCTGGTGAAGAAGCTGTGCTGTCCTTATCTGGACCTCCACCAGCCGAAGCTAAGTAGTAACATTAACATTATGCCTTCTAATTGCAGTCGCTGTACTCATAATATACAGGAGAACGATCGCCTTATGGTGAGCATAGCCGTGCTGCCAGCCCAGCTTCAGATGCCATCGTTAGGCAGGGCAATTTAAGTGGAGGAAAGGATGAAACAGCTTCTGTGCCAACAGTAAGCAAGAAAGATGTGTCGGCATCGAGTAATCGTCTCCGGCCTCCTCACTGTTAGGGGGAGTGATGAACTATACAGCAGTGTCTCAGAACTCAATCCCTGGTTGAAAACTGTTTCCTGCCCCTCCCAAAAGATAAGAAATTGTATATAATTGGCCCTATTTCTGGGACTCACCCGCAAACAGGACCAAGCCTGGCCTGCTGAGGAGTGATGGACTCCATCCTAGCTGGAGGGGTGCTCTCATCTTATCTATCAACCTAGACAGGGCTCTAACTCCCCTAGCTCCACAATGAGATAGGGTGCAGACCAGGCAGCAGGCTGTTAGCCAGCCTGCCAGCTTAGTGGAGTCTGCCACTAGCACAGTCAGTGTAGTCAGCTCAGCTATCCCCATTGAGACCGTGTCTGTGCCTCGATCTAGGTTTGGCAAAACTAAACATGGCGGTGTTCGCCTTAGCAATCTCACTGGAATAAAGACCTCCTCCATTCCTGTCATTATTGAAAGAGATTGTGATACCTCACATCTAAAAATAGGGCTACTTAATGTTAGATCCCTCACTTCCAAGGCAGTTATAGTCAATTAACTAATCACTGATCATAATCTTGATGTGATTGGCCTGACTGAAACATGGCTCAAGCCTGAAGAATTTACTGTGTTAAATGAGGCCTCTCCTCCTGGTTACACTAGTGACCATATGCATCCCGCAAAGCGGAGGTGTTGCTAACATTTATGACAGCAAATTTCAATACATTTTTTAAATGAAATCAGTCATGAAATCTATGCAGCCAACTCACTTTTTATAGCTACTGTTTACAGGTCTCCTGGGCCATATACAGCGTTCCTCACTGAGTTCACTGAATTCCTATCGGACCTTGAAGTCATGGCAGATAATAATCCATTTTTTTTGTGACTTTAATATTCACATGGAAAAGTCCACAGACCCACTGCAAAAGGCTTTCGGAGACATCATAGACTCAGTGGGTTTTGTCCGGACCTACTCACTGCCACAAGTCATACTCTGGACCTGATCTAGTAACCTGATCTAGTAACCTGATCTAGTAACCTGATCTAGTATCCTGATCTAGTAATCTGATCTAGTATCTTCACTAGTAACCTGATCTAGTAGCCTGATCTAGTAATCTGATCTAGTATCCTGATCTAGTAATCTGATCTAGTATCCTGATCTAGTAACCTGATCTAGTAGCCTGATCTAGTAACCTGATCTAGTAACCTGATCTAGTAACCTGGTCTAAAATCTTGATCTAGTATCCTGATGTAGTATCCTGATGTAGTATCCTGATGTAGTAACCTGATCTAGTAACCTGATCTAGTAACCTGATCTAAAATCTTGATCTAGTATCCTGATCTAGTAACCTGATCTAGTATCCTGATCTAGTAGCCTGACTAGTAACCTGATCTAGTAACCTGGTCTAGTAACCTGGTCTAGTATCCTGATCTAGTAACCTGGTCTAGTAACCTGATCTAGTATCCTGATCTAGTAACCTGATCTAGTAATCTGATCTAGTATCCTGATCTAGTATCTTCACTAGTAACCTGATCTAGTAACCTGATCTAGTAACCTGATCTAGTAACCTGATCTAGTATCTTGATCTAGTATCTTGATCTAGTAACCTGATCTAGTATCTTGATCTAGTAACCTGATCTAGTAACCTGATCTAGTAACCTGATCTAGTAACCTGATCTAGTATCCTGATCTAGTATCCTGATCTAGTAACCTGATCTAGTAACCTGATCTAGTAACCTGATCTAGAATCCTGATCTAATATCCCGATCTAGTATCTTCACTAGTAACCTGATCTAGTAACCTGATCTAGTATCTTGATCTAGTAACCTGATCTAGTAACCTGATCTAGTAGCCTGATCTAGTATCCTCACTAGTAACCTGATCTAGTAACCTGATCTAGTAACCTGGTCTAGTAACCTGGTCTAGTATCCTGATCTAGTAGCCTGATCTAGTAACCTGGTCTAGTAACCTGATCTAGTAACCTGATCTAGTAACCTAGTCTAGTATCCTGATCTAGTAACCTGATCTAGTAACCTGATCTAGTAACCTGATCTAGTAACCTGGTCTAGTAACCTGATCTAGTAACCTGATCTAGTAACCTGATCTAGTAACCTGATCTAGTAACCTGATCTAGTAACCTAGTCTAGTAACCTAGTCTAGTATCCTGATCTAGTAACCTGGTCTAGTAACCTGATCTAGTAACCTGATCTAGTAACCTGATCTAGTATCCTGATCTAGTATCCTGATCTAGTATCCTGATCTAGTATCCTGATCTAGTATCCTGATCTAGTATCCTGATCTAGTATCCTGATCTAGTATCCTGATCTAGTAACCTGATCTAGTAACCTGATCTAGTAACCTGATCTAGTAGCCTGGTCTAAAATCTTGATCTAGTATCCTGATGTAGTATCCTGATCTAGTAACCTGATCTAGTAACCTGATCTAGTAACCTGATCTAGTATCCTGATCTAGTATCCTGATCTAGTAACCTGATCTAGTATCCTGATCTAGTAGCCTGACTAGTAACCTGGTCTAGTAACCTGATCTAGTATCCTGATCTAGTAACCTGATCTAGTATCCTGATCTAGTAACCTGATCTAGTATCCTGATCTAGTAACCTGATCTAGTATCCTGATCTAGTAACCTGATCTAGTATCCTGATCTAGTAACCTGGTCTAGTAACCTGATCTAGTAACCTGATCTAGTATCCTGATCTAGTATCTTAACTAGTAACCTGATCTAGTAACCTGATCTAGTAACCTGATCTAGTAACCTGATCTAGTATCTTGATCTAGTAACCTGATCTAGTATCTTGATCTAGTATCCTGATCTAGTAACCTGATCTAGTAACCTGATCTAGTATCCTGATCTAGTAACCTGGTCTAGTAACCTGATCTAGTAACCTGATCTAGTAACCTGATCTAGTATCCTGATCTAGTATCTTCACTAGTAACCTGATCTAGTAACCTGATCTAGTAACCTGATCTAGTAACCTGATCTAGTATCTTGATCTAGTAACCTGATCTACTATCCTGAACTAGTATCCTGATCTAGTATCCTGATCTAGTATCTTCACTAGTAACCCGATCTAGTAACCTGGTCTAGTATCCTGATCTAGTATCCTGATCTAGTAACCCGATCTAGTAACCTGGTCTAGTATCCTGATCTAGTAGCCTGATCTAGTAACCTGATCTAGTAACCTAGTCTAGTAACCTGATCTAGTAACCTAGTCTAGTATCCTGATCTAGTATCCTGATCTAGTAACCTGATCTAGTAACCTGATCTAGTAACCTGATCTAGTATCCTGATCTAGTATCCTGATCTAGTAACCTGATCTAGTATCCTGATCTAGTAACCTGATCTAGTAACCTGATCTAGTATCCTGATCTAGTATCTTCACTAGTAACCTGATCTAGTAACCTGATCTAGTAACCTGATCTAGTAACCTGATCTAGTATCTTGATCTAGTAACCTGATCTAGTATCCTGATCTAGTATCCTGATCTAGTATCCTGATCTAGTATCCTGATCTAGTATCTTCACTAGTAACCCGATCTAGTAACCTGGTCTAGTATCCTGATCTAGTATCCTGATCTAGTAACCCGATCTAGTAACCTGGTCTAGTATCCTGATCTAGTAGCCTGATCTAGTAACCTAGTCTAGTATCCTGATCTAGTAACCCGATCTAGTAACCTGGTCTAGTAGCCTGATCTAGTAACCTGATCTAGTAACCTGATCTAGTAACCCGATCTAGTAACCTGGTCTAGTAACCTAGTCTAGTATCCTGATCTAGTAACCTGGTCTAGTAACCTGATCTAGTAACCTGATCTAGTAACCTGATCTAGTAGCCTGACTAGTAACCTGATCTAGTATCCTGATCTAGTATCCTGATCTAGTAACCTGATCTAGTATCCTGATCTAGTAACCTGATCTAGTATCCTGATCTAGTAGCCTGGTCTAGTAACCTGATCTAGTATCTTGATCTTGATCTAGTAGCCTGACTAGTAACCTAATCTAGTAGCCTGACTAGTAACCTGGTCTAGTAACCTGATCTAATATCTTGATCTAGTATCCTGATCTAGTAACCTGATCTAGTAACCTGATCTAGTATCCTGATCTAGTAACCTGATCTAGTATCCTGATCTAGTAACCTGATCTAGTATCTGATCTAGTAACCTGGTCTAGTAACCTGGTCTAGTAACCTGGTCTAGTAACCTGATCTAGTAACCTGATCTAGTAATCTGATCTAGTATCCTGATCTAGTATCTTCACTAGTAACCTGATCTATTAACCTGATCTACTATCCTGATCTAGTATCCTGATCTAGTATCCTGATCTAGTAATCTGATCTAGTATCTTCACTAGTAACCTGATCTAGTATCCTGATCTAGTATCTTAACTAGTAACCTGATCTAGTAACCTGATCTAGTATCCTGATCTAGTAACCTGATCTAGTAACCTGATCTAGTAACCTGATCTAGTAGCCTGATCTAGTAGCCTGATCTAGTAGCCTGATCTAGTAGCCTGATCTAGTAGCCTGATCTAGTAGCCTGATCTAGTAGCCTGGTCTAGTATCCTGATCTAGTATCCTGATCTAGTAACCTGATCTAGTAACCTGGTCTAGTAACCTGATCTAGTATCCTGATCTAGTAACCTGATCTAGTAGCCTGACTAGTAACCTGATCTAGTATCCTGATCTAGTAACCTGGTCTAGTAACCTGATCTAGGATCTTGATCTAGTAGCCTGACTAGTAACCTGATCTAGTATCTTGATCTAGTAACCTAGTCTAGTATCCTGATCTAGTATCTTGATCTAGTAGCCTGATCTAGTAGCCTGATCTAGTAACCTGATCTAGTAGCCTGATCTAGTAGCCTGATCTAGTATCTTCACTAGTAACCTAGTCTAGTAACCTGATGTAGTAACCTGATCTAGTAAACTGATCTAGTAACCTGATCTAGTAACCTGATCTAGTAACCTGATCTAGTAACCTGATCTAGTAGCCTGATCTAGTATCCTGATCTAGTATCCTGATCTAGTAATCTGATCTAGTATCCTGATCTAGTATCTTCACTAGTAACCTGATCTATTAACCTGATCTAATAGCCTGCTCTAGTATCCTGATCTAGTATCCTGATCTAGTAATCTGATCTAGTATCTTCACTAGTAACCTAGTCTAGTATCCTGATCTAGTATCTTGATCTAGTAACCTGATCTAGTAACCTGATCTAGTAACCTGATCTAGTAGCCTGATCTAGTAGCCTGATCTAGTAGCCTGATCTAGTAGCCTGATCTAGTAGCCTGATCTAGTAACCTGGTCTAGTATCCTGATCTAGTAACCTGATCTAGTAACCTGGTCTAGTAACCTGATCTAGTATCCTGATCTAGTAACCTGATCTAGTAGCCTGACTTGTAACCTGATCTAGTATCCTGATCTAGTGACCTGGTCTAGTAACCTGATCTAGGATCTTGATCTAGTAGCCTGACTAGTAACCTGATCTAGTATCTTGATCTAGTAACCTAGTCTAGTATCCTGATCTAGTATCCTGATCTAGTAACCTGATCTAGTAACCTGATCTAGTATCCTGATCTAGTAGCCTGATCTAGTAACCTAGCCTAGTATCCTGATCTAGTAACCCGATCTAGTAACCTGATCTAGTATCCGTATCTAGTAACCTAGTCTAGTAACCTGATGTAGTAACCTGATCTAGTAACCTGATCTAGTAACCTGATCTAGTAACCTGATCTAGTAACCTGATCTAGTATCTTCACTAGTAACCTGATCTAGTAACCTGATCTAGTAACCTGATCTAGTAACCTGATCTAGTAACCTGATCTAGTAACCTGATCTAGTAACCTGGTCTAGTAGCCTGATCTAGTATCCTGATCTAGTATCCTGATCTAGTAATCTGATCTAGTATCCTGATCTAGTATCTTCACTAGTAACCTGATCTATTAACCTGATCTAATAGCCTGCTCTAGTATCCTGATCTAGTATCCTGATCTAGTAATCTGATCTAGTATCTTCACTAGTAACCTGATCTAGTATCCTGATCTAGTATCTTAACTAGTAACCTGATCTAGTAACCTGATCTAGTATCCTGATCTAGTAACCTGATCTAGTAACCTGATCTAGTAACCTGATCTAGTAGCCTGATCTAGTATCTTATCTAGTAACCTGATCTAGTAGCCTGATCTAGTAGCCTGGTCTAGTAACCTGGTCTAGTATCCTGATCTAGTATCTTGATCTAGTAACCTGGTCTAGTAACCTGATCTAGTAACCTGGTCTAGTAACCTGATCTAGTATCCTGATCTAGTATCCTGATCTAGTAACCTGATCTAGTAACCTGATCTAGTAGCCTGACTAGTAACCTGATCTAGTATCCTGATCTAGTAACCTGGTCTAGTAACCTGATCTAGTATCCTGATCTAGTAGCCTGATCTAGTAACCTGATCTAGTATCTTGATCTAGTAACCTAGTCTAGTATCCTGATCTAGTAGCCTGATCTAGTAGCCTGATCTAGTAACCTGATCTAGTATCCTGATCTAGTAGCCTGATCTAGTAGCCTGATCTAGTAACCTAGTCTAGTATCCTGATCTAGTAACCTGATCTAGTAACCTGATCTAGTATCCTGATCTAGTAACCTAGTCTAGTAACCTGATCTAGTAACCTGATCTAGTAACCTGATCTAGTAACCTGATCTAGTAACCTGATCTAGTAACCTGATCTAGTAACCTGATCTAGTATCTTAACTAGTAACCTGATCTAGTAACCTGATCTAGTAACCTGATCTAGTAACCTGATCTAGTAACCTGGTCTAGTAACCTGATCTAGTATCCTGATCTAGTAACCTGATCTAGTAGCCTGACTAGTAACCTGATCTAGTATCCTGATCTAGTGACCTGGTCTAGTAACCTGATCTAGGATCTTGATCTAGTAACCTGACTAGTAACCTGATCTAGTATCTTGATCTAGTAACCTGATCTAGTATCTTGATCTAGTAACCTGATCTAGTAACCTGATCTAGTAGCCTGATCTAGTAACCTAGTCTAGTATCCTGATCTAGTAGCCTGATCTAGTATCCTGATCTAGTATCCTGATCTAGTAACCTGATCTAGTATATTGATCTAGTAACCTAGTCTAGTATCCTGATCTAGTAGCCTGATCTAGTATCCTGATCTAGTATCCTGATCTAGTAACCTGATCTAGTAACCTGGTCTAGTATCCTGATCTAGTAGCCTGGTCTAGTAACCTGATCTAGTAACCTGATCTAGTAACCTAGTCTAGTATCCTGATCTAGTAACCTGGTCTAGTAACCTGATCTAGTAACCTGATCTAGTAACCTGATCTAGTAGCCTGATCTAGTAACCTGATCTAGTATCCTGATCTAGTATCCTGATCTAGTAACCTGATCTAGTATCCTGATCTAGTAACCTGATCTAGTAACCTGATCTAGTATCCTGATCTAGTAGCCTGGTCTAGTAACCTGATCTAGTATCTTGATCTAGGATCTTGATCTAGTAGCCTGACTAGTAACCTAATCTAGTAGCCTGACTAGTAACCTGGTCTAGTAACCTGATCTAGTATCTTGATCTAGTATCCTGATCTAGTATCCTGATCTAGTAACCTGATCTAGTATCCTGATCTAGTAACCTGATCTAGTAACCTGGTCTAGTAACCTGGTCTAGTAACCTGATCTAGTAACCTGATCTAGTATCCTGATCTAGTATCCTGATCTAGTATCTTCACTAGTAACCTGATCTAGTAACCTGATCTAGTATCCTGATCTAGTATCCTGATCTAGTAATCTGATCTAGTATCTTCACTAGTAACATGATCTAGTATCCTGATCTAGTAATCTGATCTAGTATTTTCACTAGCAACCTGATCTAGTATCTTAACTAGTAACCTGATCTAGTAACCTGATCTAGTAGCCTGATCTAGTAACCTGATCTAGTATCCTGATCTAGTAACCTGATCTAGTAACCTGATCTAGTAACCTGATCTAGTAACCTGATCTAGTAGCCTGATCTAGTAGCCTGATCTAGTAGCCTGATCTAGTAGCCTGATCTAGTAGCCTGATCTAGTAACCTGATCTAGTAACCTGGTCTAGTAACCTGATCTAGTAACCTGATCTAGTAACCTGATCTAGTAGCCTGATCTAGTAGCCTGATCTAGTAACCTGGTCTAGTAACCTGGTCTAGTAACCTGGTCTAGTATCCTGATCTAGTATCTTGATCTAGTAACCTGATCTAGTAACCTGATCTAGTAACCTGATCTAGTATCCTGATCTAGTAACCTGATCTAGTAGCCTGACTAGTAACCTGATCTAGTATCCTGATCTAGTGACCTGGTCTAGTAACCTGATCTAGGATCTTGATCTAGTAGCCTGACTAGTAACCTGATCTAGTATCTTGATCTAGTAACCTAGTCTAGTATCCTGATCTAGTATCTTGATCTAGTAGCCTGATCTAGTAGCCTGATCTAGTAACCTGATCTAGTATCCTGATCTAGTAGCCTGATCTAGTAGCCTGATCTAGTAACCTAGTCAAGTATCCTGATCTAGTAGCCTGATCTAGTAGCCTGATCTAGTATATTGATCTAGTAACCTAGTCAAGTAAACTGATCTAGTAACCTGATATAGTAACCTGATCTAGTAACCTGATCTAGTAACCTGATCTAGTAACCTGATCTAGTATCTTCACTAGTAACCTGATCTAGTAACCTGATCTAGTAACCTGATCTAGTAACCTGATCTAGTAACCTGATCTAGTAACCTGGTCTAGTAACCTGATCTAGTATCCTGATCTAGTAACCTGATCTAGTAGCCTGACTAGTAACCTGATCTAGTAACCTGATCTAGTAACCTGATCTAGTAACCTGGTCTAGTAACCTGATCTAGTATCCTGATCTAGTAACCTGATCTAGTAGCCTGACTAGTAACCTGATCTAGTATCCTGATCTAGTGACCTGGTCTAGTAACCTGATCTAGGATCTTGATCTAGTAGCCTGACTAGTAACCTGATCTAGTATCTTGATCTAGTAACCTAGTCTAGTATCCTGATCTAGTATCTTGATCTAGTAGCCTGATCTAGTAGCCTGATCTAGTAACCTGATCTAGTATCCTGATCTAGTAGCCTGATCTAGTAGCCTGATCTAGTAACCTAGTCTAGTATCCTGATCTAGTAG
>NW_024060901.1:0-19450 GCF_016432855.1 Salvelinus namaycush
GATGGGGTGTGAGCAGGTGGGTCTAGACAGGGTGATGTAGGTGATGGAGATGGGGGTGTGAGCAGGTGGGTCTGGCCAGGGTGATGTAGTTGATGGAGATGGGGGTGTGAGCAGGTGGGTCTGGGCAGGGTGATGTAGGTGATGGAGATGGGGGTGTGAGTAGGTGGATCTGGCCAGGGTGATGTAGGTGATGGAGATGGGGGTGTGAGCAGGTGGGTCTAGACAGGGTGATGTAGTTGATGGAGATGGGGGTGTGAGCAGGTGGGTCTGGGCAGGATGATGGAGATGGGGGTGTGAGCAGGTGGGTCTAGACAGGATGATGGAGATGATGGAGATGGGGGTGTGAGCAGGTGGGTCTGGACAGGGTGATGTAGTAGTCGTTTGTATGTGTATGTTTTGTATTGTCTAAAAATATAAAATACATTCGTACAAGATAAATAAATAAGAAAACAATTAAAAGATTGCAACACTGCACCTGATTATTCATTATGAATAGGATTAATGTGATTTATTTAGTTTACATTCTTCATTGTAACCACAATGTCACAGATAATTCAACACACACAACATGAGCAGAATAACTTGGTCCAAACAGTCACAACGTTTCTTTATGCAGACAAATCCTCGTCTGATTCTATTTCATACCGTCTCTTCTTCACATCAGTAAAGACGGACTCCGCGTTTCAGACACTCCCTTTATACAGAGGGGCTGTCACTCTTTCACACTGTGGTAAATAAAGACATAGAATGATTTATTTCTGGTTTTAGAAGGGAGAGAAACGAACACGTGCACATTTTTGGGGGGAAATCGTCAGTCCACATGTCAAGTGTAATTCCCCCGTTGTGTTTCACCAAGTTCTCTCTGAACTCCAGGACCACCAGCAGCTAATGTGTTGCTGTCGCCTGACGCAGGACTCTGTCGCCTGACGCAGGACTCTGTCGCCAGAGGAGAGAGACGACCAGACCAAAAACATCTCCATTCATTTAGGAAAAAACAGTCAATCTGTACCACAGTTTAGACTACCGATAGATCAGAGTTATTCCTCCCCCTTGTGACAGTGTGGTGCAGAGACAGAACGATCAATCTACCACCATCTACCACCATCTACCACCACCTACCACCGTCTACCACCTTCTACCACCGTCTACCACCATCTACCACCATCTACCACCGTCTACCACCTTCTACCACCACCTACCACCGTCTACCACCGTCTACCACCGTCTACCACCATCTACCACCGTCTACCACCATCTACCACCGTCTACCACCATCTACCACCGTCTACCACCATCTACCACCGTCTACCACCATCTACCACCGTCTACCACCATCTACCACCGTCTACCACCACCTACCACCATCTACCACCACCTACCACCGTCTACCACCTTCTAACACAGTCTATCACAATCTACCACCGTCTACCACCATCTACCACCATCTACAACCGTCTACCACCATCTACCACCGTCTACCACCATCTACCACCACCTACCACCATCTACCACCACCTACCACCGTCTACCACCTTCTAACACAGTCTATCACAATCTACCACCACCTACCACCGTCTACCACCTTCTACCACCATCTACCACCTTCTACCACCGTCTACCACCGTCTACCACCGTCTACCACCGTCTACCACCGTCTACCACCTTCTACCACCTTCTACCACCATCTACCACCGTCTACCACCGTCTACCACCGTCTACCACCTTCTACCACCGTCTACCACCGTCTACCACCTTCTACCACCATCTACCACCATCTACCACCGTCTACCACCGTCTACCACCGTCTACCACCATCTACCACCGTCTACCACCGTCTACCACCACCTACCACCGTCTACCACCATCTACCACCACCTACCACCGTCTACCACCTTCTAACACAGTCTATCACAATCTACCACCACCTACCACCGTCTACCACCTTCTACCACCATCTACCACCATCTACCACCGTCTACCACCTTCTACCACCTTCTACCACCATCTACCACTATCTACCACCATCTTCCACCATCTACCACCATCTTCCACCATCTACCACCATCTACCACCATCTACCACCTTCTACCACCATCTACAACTATCTACCACCATCTTCCACCATCTACCACCATCTACCACCATCTTCCACCGTCTACCACCGTCTACCACCGTCTACCACCGTCTACCACCATCTACCACCGTCTACCACCGTCTACCACCGTCTACCACCGTCTACCACCATCTACCACCATCTACCACCTTCTACCACCATCTACCAATATCTACCACCATCTTCCACCATCTACCATTATCTACCACCATCTTCCACCGTCTACCACCATCTACCACCTTCTACCACCTTCTACCACCATCTACCACCTTCTACCACCATCTACCACTATCTACCACCGTCTACCACCATCTACCACCTTCTACCACCTTCTACCACTATCTTCCACCGTCTACCACCATCTACCACCATCTACCACCATCTACCACCATCTTCCACCACCTACCACCATCTACCACCATCTACCACCATCTTCCACCACCTACCACCATCTACCACCATCTACCACCATCTACCACCGTCTACCACCTTCTACCACTATCCACCACCACCGTCTACCACCTTCTACCACCATCTACCACTAACGGTCCCGGCATAAACTCAAAACTTTTAAAGGTTGAACCACTGTAGCACAGTGATCTCACTAGGTGACAAGGTGAGTCTCATCTCCCAGACAGACAGACAGACAGACAGTGTGTTATAACAGAGTGATCTCACTAGGTGACAAGGTGAGTCTCTTCTCCCAGACAGACAGACAGACAGTGTGTTATAACAGAGTGATCTCACTAGGTGGCAGGGTGAGTCTCTTCTCCCTGACAGACAGACAGACAGTGTGTTATAACAGAGTGATCTCACTAGGTGGCAAGGTGAGTCTCTTCTCCCAGACAGACAGACAGACAGACAGACAGTGTGTTATAACATAGTGATCTCACTAGGTGGCAGGGTGAGTCTCTTCTCCCTGACAGACAGACAGTGTGTTATAACAGAGTGATCTCACTAGGTGGCAAGGTGAGTCTCTTCTCCCAGACAGACAGACAGACAGACAGACAGTGTGTTATAACAGAGTGATCTCACTAGGTGGCAAGGTGAGTCTCTTCACCCTGACAGACAGACAGACAGACAGTGATCTCACTAGGTGACAGGGTGAGTCTCTTCTCCCTGACAGACAGACAGACAGTGTGTTATAACAGAGTGATCTCACTAGGTGGCAGGGTGAGTCTCTTCTCCCAGACAGACAGACAGACAGTGTGTTATAACAGAGTGATCTCACTAGGTGGCAAGGTGAGTCTCTTCTCCCAGACAGACAGACAGACAGACAGACAGTGTGTTATAACAGAGTGATCTCACTAGGTGGCAAGGTGAGTCTCTTCTCCCTGACAGACAGACAGACAGACAGTGATCTCACTAGGTGACAGGGTGAGTCTCTTCTCCCTGACAGACAGACAGACAGTGTGTTATAACAGAGTGATCTCACTAGGTGGCAGGGTGAGTCTCTTCTCCCTGACAGACAGACAGACAGACAGTGATCTCACTAGGTGTCAAGGTGAGTCTCTTCTCCCAGACAGACAGACAGACAGTGTGTTATAACAGAGTGATCTCACTCGGTGGCAGGGTGAGTCTCTTCTCTCGGACAGACAGCATGTTTTCCATGTGCATGGCAATGACCCGACACAGCTCCAGACCCTAAACACAGACAAAACATTGTTACAACACAGACAAAACATTGTTACAACACAGATAAAACATTGTAACAACACAGACAAAACATTGTTACAACACAGACAAAACATTGTTACAACACAGACAAAACATTGTTACAACACAGACAAAACTTTGTTACAACACAGACAAAACATTGTTACAACACAGACAACACATTGTTACAACACTGACAAAACATTGTTACAACACAGACAAAACATTGTAACAACACAGACAAAACATTGTAACAACACAGACAAAACATTGTTACAACACAGACAAAACATTGTTACAACACAGATAAAACATTGTCACAACACAGACAAAACATTGTTACAACACAGACAAAACATTGTTACAACACAGATAAAACATTGTCACAACACAGATAAAACATTGCTACAACACAGACAAAACATTGTTACAACACAGATAAAACATTGCTACAACACAGACAAAACATTGTTACAACACAGACAAAACATTGTTACAACACAGACAAAATATTGCTACAACACAGACCTGTTCCAGTTGCAGCTGTGTGATTCGCTGCGTCAGCAGGTCTCCCAGCAGAATGTCTACGTAGGGATAGGAGGAGCTGGAGCCTCCTGTTGGTCTCTGGGTTCTGGTGGACTGGATCTCATTCAGAGGGTAACGCACCGTGGCCTCCTAAACACACACACACACTGTTACTGTATGGCTGGGAGGTGAGCTGCCAGTAGGGGGAGACAGAGACACACACACACACTGTTACTGTACGGCTGGGAGGTGAGCTGCCAGCAGGGGGAGACAGAGACACACACACACACTGTTACTGTATGGCTGGGAGGTGAGCTGCCAGCAGAGGGAGACAGTCCTGAGAGAAAAATAAAAGCTGGAATAACGTTTACTACAGGAGAGAGAGAGAGAGAGAGAGAGAGAGAGAGAGAGAGAGAGAGAGAGAGAGAGAGAGAGAGAGAGTGAGAGAGAGAGTGAGAGTGAGAGTGAGAGATATACCATCAAGACATGCTAACCTCTCACCATTACAATAACAGGGGAGGTTAGCATACCCCCAAGACATGCTAACCTCTCCCCATTACAATAACAGGGGAGGTTAGCATACCCCCAAGACATGCTAACCTCTCCCCATTACAATAACAGGGGAGGTTAGCATACCCCCAAGACATGCTAACCTCTCCCCATTACAATAACAGGGGAGGTTAGCATACCCCCAAGACATGCTAACCTCTCCCCATTACAATAACAGGGGAGGTTAGCATACCCCCAAGACATGCTAACCTCTCCCCATTACAATAACAGGGGAGGTTAGCATTTTATATCATACCCCCAAGACATGCTAACCTCTCCCCATTACAATAACAGGGGAGGTTAGCATGGTAGCATCCCCATGAATGTAGAAGTGTTTAACAACAGAGACGGACAGAAGCAGTCGTACATGTGAGTCCTTGTGTAGGAAGTGCAGTCCGTTCTGGTTGACGGCCAACACACAGGGAGCCAGGATAGAGACGTTGCTGCTGGACTGGATGTAGAAGAAGGAGGAACCAAACATGGGGAACGCACTGACCAGACCTGGACACACAGAGACACAGACACACAGTGAGACACAGTGAGACACACACACAGAGAGAGACAGACACACAGTGAGACACACAGAGACACACAGAGAGAGAGACACACAGTGAGACACACACAGAGAGAGAGACACACAGTGAGACACAGTGAGACACACACACAGAGAGAGACAGACACACAGTGAGACACACACACACACAGAGACACAGAGAGACACACAGAGAGAGAGAGACACAGTGAAAGACACACACAGAGAGAGACACACACACAGAGAGACACACACACACACACACACACACAGAGACACAGAGAGGCACACAGAGAGAGAGAGACACAGTGAAAGACACACACAGAGAGAGACACACACACAGAGAGACACACACACACACAGAGAGACACACACAGAGACACACACACACAGAGAGACACACACAGAGAGAGACACACAAAGAGAGACACACACAGAGAGAGAGACACACAGTGAGACACACACACAGAGAGAGAGACACACAGAGAGACACACACACAGAGAGACACACACAGAGACACACACACAGAGACACACACACAGAGAGACACACACAGAGACACACACACAGAGAGACACACACAGAGAGAGACACACACAGAGAGAGACACACACAGAGAGAGACACACACAGAGAGAGAGACACACAGTGAGACACACACACAGAGAGAGACACACAGAGACACAGACACCCAGTGAGACACACACACAGAGAGACACACATAGAGAGACACACACACACACACACACACACACACAAACACACAGAGAGACACACACACACACAGAGAGACACATAGTGAGACACAGAGAGAGACACTCACACAGAGAGACACACACACATTATGTGAGGTTCGACAGGGGTCCATAGTGGGCACCATATTTATGTTGCATGTTAAGTTGTCAATCAATGAATCCATCCCGTACCGAGGAACTGAGCCCTGGCTTGGTGAGGGCTCAGAGGAGAGACCTGCTGCATATGCTGAGTGACCATGTTGAGCCAGGGCTGAGAAGGCTGTCTGATGTAGAGCTGAGGGGGAACGTACTCCTGGACCTCACCACTACAGAGAGGAGAGGAGAGGAGAGGAGAGGAGAGGAGAGGAGAGGAGGCAATATATAGAAAAGAGAGGAGAGGAGAGGAGACAATAAAAAGGAGAGAGAGGAGTTGACAAGATATCTGGATTATCTAGTTATCTAGTTATATTTACACGTTAGATATCTGTATTATCTAGTTATATTTACACATGTTAGATATCTGTATTATCTAGTTATATTTACACATGTTAGATATCTGTATTATCTAGTTATATTTACACATGTTAGATATCTGTATTATCTAGTTATCGTTACACATGTTAGATATCTGTATTATCTAGTTATATTTACACATGTTAGATATCTGTATTATCTAGTTATATTTACACATGTTAGATATCTGTATTATCTAGTTATATTTACACATGTTAGATATCTGTATTATCTAGTTATCTAGTTATATTTACACATGATAGATATCTGTATTATCTAGTTATATTTACACATGTTAGATATCTGTATTATCTAGTTATCTAGTTATATTTACACATGTTAGATATCTGTATTATCTAGTTATCTAGTTATATTTACACATGTTAGATATCTGTATTATCTAGTTATATTTACACATGTTAGATATCTGTATTATCTAGTTATATTTACACATGTTAGATATCTGTATTATCTAGTTATATTTACACATGTTGGATATCTGTATTATCTAGTTATATTTACACATGTTAGATATCTGTATTATCTAGTTATCTTTACACATGTTAGATATCTGTAACGGCTTTCCTCCTCCTCTTCATCCGAAGAGGAGGAGCAGGGATTGAACCAAAATGCAGCGTTGTGTGATGACATATTATTTATTTAAACAAGACACAAAACGAACTATACTTGATTAACTACAAAAACAACAAACGACGTAGACGCACCTGAACATAAGAACTTACATAATACGAAGAACGCATGAAACAGGAACAGACTACATAAACCGAACAAACAAACCGAAAACAGTCCCGTGTGGCGCAACGTACATAGACACAGACACAGGAGACAACCACCCACAAACAAACAGTGTGAAAACACCTACCTTAATATGGCTCTCAATCAGAGGAAATGAAAACCACCTGCCTCTAATTGAGAGCCATATCAGGTCACCCTTTAAACCAACATAGAAACAGAAAACATAGACTGCCCACCCAAACTCACGTCCTGACCAACTAACACATACAAAACTAACAGAAAACAGGTCAGGAACGTGACATAACCCCCCCCTCAAGGTGCGAACTCTGGGCGCACCAGCACAAAGTCTAGGGGAGGGTCTGGGTGGGCATCTGCCCACGGTGGTGGCTCAGGCTCTGGGCGAGGTCCCCACCCCACCATAGTCAATCCCAGCTTACGTCTCCCCCTTAGAATGACCACCCTCATCTTACACCCACTTAATTTAAATGGTAACCTTAAGATAAGGGGCAGCACCGGGACAAGGGGCAGCACCGGGATAGAGAGATAGCTCAAGACAGAGAGGTAGGTGAAAAAACCTACACTCGATCCCTCCGATGTCAACAACTACAGACCAGTATCCCTTCTTTCTTTTCTCTCCAAAACTCTTGAACGTGCCGTCCTTGGCCAGCTCTCCTGCTATCTCTCTCAGAATGACCTTCTTGATCCAAATCAGTCAGGTTTCAAGACTAGTCATTCAACTGAGACTGCTCTTCTCTGTATCACAGAGGCGCTCCGCACTGCTAAAGCTAACTCTCTCTCCTCTGCTCTCATCCTTCTAGACCTATCGGCTGCCTTCGATACTGTGAACCATCAGATCCTCCTCTCCACCCTCTCCGAGTTGGGCATCTCCGGCGCGGCCCACGCCTGGATTGCGTCCTACCTGACAGGTCGCTCCTACCAGGTGGCGTGGCGAGAATCTGTCTCCTCACCACGTGCTCTCACCACTGGTGTCCCCCAGGGCTCTGTTCTAGGCCCTCTCCTATTCTCGCTATACACCAAGTCACTTGGCTCTGTCATAACCTCACATGGTCTCTCCTATCATTGCTATGCAGACGACACACAATTAATCTTCTCCTTTCCCCCTTCTGATGACCAGGTGGCGAATCGCATCTCTGCATGTCTGGCAGACATATCAGTGTGGATGACGGATCACCACCTCAAGCTGAACCTCGGCAAGACGGAGCTGCTCTTCCTCCCGGGGAAGGACTGCCCGTTCCATGATCTCGCCATCACGGTTGACAACTCCATTGTGTCCTCCTCCCAGAGCGCTAAGAACCTTGGCGTGATCCTGGACAACACCCTGTCGTTCTCAAATAACATCAAGGCGGTGGCCCGTTCCTGTAGGTTCATGCTCTACAACATCCGCAGAGTACGACCCTGCCTCACACAGGAAGCGGCGCAGGTCCTAATCCAGGCACTTGTCATCTCCCGTCTGGACTACTGCAACTCGCTGTTGGCTGGGCTCCCTGCCTGTGCCATTAAACCCCTACAACTCATCCAGAACGCCGCAGCCCGTCTGGTGTTCAACCTTCCCAAGTTCTCTCACGTCACCCCGCTCCTCCGCTCTCTCCACTGGCTTCCAATTGAAGCTCGCATCCGCTACAAGACCATGGTGCTTGCCTACGGAGCTGTGAGGGGAACGGCACCTCAGTACCTTCAGGCTCTGATCAGGCCCTACACCCAAACAAGGGCACTGCGTTCATCCACCTCTGGCCTGCTCGCCTCCCTACCACTGAGGAAGTACAGTTCCCGCTCAGCCCAGTCAAAACTGTTCGCCGCTCTGGCACCCCAATGGTGGAACAAACTCCCTCACGACGCCAGGACAGCGGAGTCAATCACCACCTTCCGGAGACACCTGAAACCCCACCTCTTTAAGGAATACCTAGGATAGGATAAAGTAATCCTTCTGACCCCCCCCCCCCCCCCCCTTAAAAGATTTAGATGCACTATTGTAAAGTGGCTGTTCCACTGGATGTCATAAGGTGAATGCACCAATTTGTAAGTCGCTCTGGATAAGAGCGTCTGCTAAATGACTTAAATGTAAATGTAAATGTAGGTCAGGATAGAGAGGTAGCTCAGGATAGAGGGGCAACTCCGGACTGAAGGGCAGCTCCGGACAGAGAGACAGCTCTGGACTGAGGGACAGTTCTGGATCAATGGCAGCTCTGGGCTGAGGGGCAGCTCATGACTGGCTGACGGCTCTGGACGCTCATGGCTAGCTGACGGCTCTGGACGCTCATGGCTGGCTGACGGCTCTGGACGCTCATGGCTGGCTGACGGCTCTGGACGCTCATGGCTGGCTGACGGCTCTGGACGCTCATGGCTGGCTGACGGCTCTGGACGCTCATGGCTCGCTGACGGCTCTGGCAGATCCTGTCTGGTTGGCGGCTCTGGCAGATCCTGTCTGGTTGGCGGCTCTGGCAGATCCTGTCTGGTTGGCGGCTCTGGCAGATCCTGTCTGGTTGGCGGCTCTGGCAGATCCTGACTGACGAATGGCTCTAGTGGCTCCTGACTGACTGACGGCTCGGGACAGACGGGCGGCTCTAATGGCTCGGGACAGACGGATGGCTCAGACGGCGCTGGGGAGACGGATGGCTCAGACGGCGCTGGGGAGACGGATGGCTCAGACGGCGCTGGGGAGACGGATGGCTCAGACGGCGCTGGGGAGACGGATGGCTCAGATGGCGCTGAGGAGACGGATGGCTCAGATGGCGCTGCGGAGACGGATGGCTCAGATGGCGCTGCGGAGACGGATGGCTCAGATGGCGCTGCGGAGACGGATGGCTCTGGCTGATCATGTCTGGCGGAAGGCTTTGGCTGCTCCTGTCTGGCGGAAGGCTCTAGCGGCTCCTGTCTGGCGGAAGGCTCTAGCGGCTCCTGTCTGGCGGAAGGCTCTGTAGGCTCATGGCAGACGGGCGGCTTTGCAGGCTCATGGCAGACGGGCGGCTTTGAAGGCTCAATACAGACGGGCAGTTCATGCGGCGCTTGGCAGACGGACAGTTCAGGCGCCGTTGGGCAGACGGCAGACTCTGGCCGGCTGAGACGCACTGTAGGCCTGGTGCGTGGTGCCGGAACTGGAGGCACCGGACTGGAGACACGCACTTCAAGCCTAGTGCGGGGAGCAGGGACAGGGCACACTGACCTCTCGAAGCGCACTATAGGCCTGGTGCGTGGTACCGGCACTGGTGGCACCGGGCTGAGTGCACGCACATCAGGACGAGTACGGGGAGAAGGAACAGTGCGTACAGGGCTCTGGAGACGCACAGGAGGCTTAGTGCGTGGTGCCGGAACTGGAGGCACTGGGCTGGAGACACGCACCATAGGAAGAGTGCGTGGAGGAGGAACAGGGCTCTGAAAACGCACTGGAAGCCTGGTGCGTGGTGTAGGCACTGGTGGTAATGGGCTGGGGCGGGGAGGTGGCGCCGGAAATACCGGACCGTGCAGGCGTACTGGCTCCCTTGAGCATTGAGCCTGCCCAACCTTACCTGGTTGAATGCTCCCCGTCGCCCGACCAGTGCGGGGAGGTGGAATAACCCGCACCGGGCTATGTAGGCGAACCGGGGACACCATGCGTAAGGCTGGTGCCATGTAAGCCGGCCCGAGGAGACGTACTGGTGGCCAGATATGTAGGGCCGGCTTCAAGACATCCGGCTCAACGCTCAATCTAGCCCTACCAGTGCGGGGAGGTGGAATAACCCGCACCGGGCTATGCACACGTACAGGAGACACCGTGCGCTCTACTGCGTAACACGGCGTCTGCCCGTACTCCCGCTCTCCACGGTTAGCCTGGGAAGTGGGCGCAGGTCTCCTACCTGCCCTTGGCCCACTACCTCTTAGCCCCCCCCCCAAGAAATTTTTGGGGTTTCTTCACGGGCTTCCGTACCTTCATAAATCCGGTCTCTCTCTCCCGTTGCCTCCGCTCTCCTAATCGCCTCCAGCTGTTCCCATGGAAGGCGATCTCTTCCAGCTCGGATCTCCTCCCATGTGTAGCAACCTTTTCCATTTAACACGTCCTCCCATGTCCACTGCTCTAACTCACGCTGCTTGGTTCTGGATTGTTGGGTGGTTCTGTAACGGCTTTCCTCCTCCTCTTCATCCGAAGAGGAGGAGCAGGGATTGAACCAAAATGCAGCGTTGTGTGATGACATATTATTTATTTAAACAAGACACAAAACGAACTATACTTGATTAACTACAAAAACAACAAACGACGTAGACGCACCTGAACATAAGAACTTACATAATACGAAGAACGCATGAAACAGGAACAGACTACATAAACCGAACAAACGAACAAACAAACCGAAAACAGTCCCGTGTGGCGCAACGTACATAGACACAGACACAGGAGACAACCACCCACAAACAAACAGTGTGAAAACACCTACCTTAATATGGCTCTCAATCAGAGGAAATGAAAACCACCTGCCTCTAATTGAGAGCCATATCAGGTCACCCTTTAAACCAACATAGAAACAGAAAACATAGACTGCCCACCCAAACTCACGTCCTGACCAACTAACACATACAAAACTAACAGAAAACAGGTCAGGAACGTGACAATATCTATATTATCTAGTTATCTTTACACATGTTAGATATCTGTATTATCTAGTTATATTTACACATGTTAGATATCTGTATTATCTAGTCATATTTACACATGTTAGATATCTGTATTATTTAGTTATCTAGTTATATTTACACATGTTAGATATCTGTATTATCTAGTTATATTTACACATGTTAGATATCTGTATTATCTAGTTATTTTTACACATGTTAGCGATCTGTATTATCTAGTTATATTTACACATGTCAGATATCGGTATTATCTAGTTATTTTTACACGTGCAAAAATGTGTGTGGGTGTGTGTGTGTTCCTACATGGTGGGCAGGAAGACTGTATCTTTAGCACGGTGTTGTAATGCTGCCAGCTTGGCCAACTGCTGCAGCTGCTGCTCACTGGCTTTACTCTGAGGAACCACACTCAGCAAGGCCTTCAGATAGTCTGGTAACACCTAGAACACAGAACACAGGCCTTCAGATAGTCTGGTAACACATAGAACATAGAACACAGGCCTCAGATAGTCTGGTAACACCTAGAACACAGGCCTTCAGATAGTCTGGGAACACCTAGAACACAGGCCTTCAGATAGTCTGGGAACACCTAGAACATAGAACATAGGCCTCAGATAGTCTGGTAACACCTAGAACATAGAACATAGGCCTTCAGATAGCATGGGAACACCTAGAACATAGAACACAGGCCTTCAGATAGTCTGGGAACACCTAGAACACAGGCCTTCAGATAGTCTGGGAACACCTAGAACATAGAACACAGGCCTCAGATAGTCTGGTAACACCTAGAACATAGAACACAGGCCTGAACATTCTGCCTGTTCTGGGAACGTTCATTTTTGCGTTGCAGGGAAGTTCTGAGAACGTTTTACTATGGTTCCCTGAAAGTTGTCCTAGGAGGTTTTATTAACGTTCTGAGAACAGAAATGATCGGTTATTTGAAGGTAATTAAATCACGTTCTGAGAACATGTTTCATTATGACTTTTAATAACACTGCTGTCTTAGTTTGGCTTAACTGTTCATATTGCATAAAATAGTTGTTATACCTGGTTATAATGCATCATAGTGTTGTTATACCTGGTTATAAAGCATAATAGTGTTGTTATACCTGGTTATAATGCATAATAGTGTTGTTATACCTGGTTATAATGCATCATAGTGTTGTTATACCTGGTTATAATGCATCATAGTGTTGTTATACCTGGTTATAATGCATAATAGTGTTGTTATACCTGGTTATAATGCATCATAGTGTTGTTATACCTGGTTATAATGCATAATAGTGTTGTTATACCTGGTTATAATGCATCATAGTGTTGTTATACCTGGTTATAATGCATAATAGTGTTGTTATACCTGGTTATAATGCATCATAGTGTTGTTATACCTGGTTATAATGCATCATAGTGTTGTTATACCTTTTTATAATGCATCATAGTGTTGTTATACCTGGTTATAATGCATCATAGTGTTGTTATACCTGGTTATAATGCATAATAGTGTTGTTATACCTGGTTATAATGCATAATAGTGTTGTTATACCTGGGTATAATGCATCATAGTGTTGTTATACCTGGTTATAATGCATAATAGTGTTGTTATACCTGGTTATAATGCATCATAGTGTTGTTATACCTGGTTATAATGCATCATAGTGTTGTTATACCTGGTTATAATGCATAATAGTGTTGTTATACCTGTTTATAATGCATCATAGTGTTGTTATACCTGGTTATAATGCATAATAGTGTTGTTATACCTGGTTATAATGCATCATAGTGTTGTTATACCTGGTTATAATGCATCATAGTGTTGTTATACCTGGTTATAATGCATAATAGTGTTGTTATACCTGTTTATAATACATCATAGTGTTGTTATACCTGGTTATAATGCATCATAGTGCTGTTATACCTGGTTATAATGCATCATAGTGTTGTTATACCTGGTTATAATGCATCAAAGTGTTGTTATACCTGGTTATAATGCATCATAGTGTTGCTATACCTATCTGTAAAGCATTTTAGTGTTGCTATATCTGGTTATAATGCATCATAAGGCAGAGCTGGTTATTATACCTGGTTATAATGCATCATAAGGCAGAGCTGGTTATTATACCTGGTTATAATGCATGGTGACACAGAGCTCGTTGTCAAATTTGAGCGGCTGAGTCCAGATGACCCTCCTGAACCACAGGCTGTAGTTACTGTCCACTGGCTCCGCCTCCGTAGTAATGTCCAGGATGTACTCCCGCTTATTGAGGGGACGGACATTCTGACCTGCAGACGGACAGACACGTTACTCCACCCGCTTTCAGCTTTTACCCCTTTGTGTGTGTGTGTGTGTGTGTGTGTGTGTGTGTGTGTGTGTGTGTGTGTGTGTGTGTGTGTGTGTGTGTGTGTGTGAGGCTCACCTCGGTGTGTGACCACAAATACAGCGTACTCATCCATGGCTTCCAGTCTGTGCAGTCCCATGTCATTACATAGTTCCTCTATAGCATCCAGAGACACCTACACACACACACACACACACACACACACACACACACACACACACACACACACACACACACACACACACACACACACACACACACACACACACACACACACACACACACACAATTTGAAAATAGGCCTATCCTACAACACTGATGTTAATATGTGTGTGTGTGTGTGTGTGTGTGTGTGTGTGTGTGTGTGTGTGTGTGTGTGTGTGTGTGTGTGTGTGTGTGTGTGTGTGTGTACTCACTGAGCAGGTCTTGATTTTGAGGTGTCTCTCGATGCCGCCTGGTAGGAGGAACAACTGTCTCTTGGAGCTCCGCCCAGCCTGCACAGCCAATCACAGGGCACAGAAAGATAGCCAATCAGAGAGCAAGGCAATCAGAGAGCAGAGCTGTGATTGGTTGAGGAGATGCTGAGACCGACCAGCATAGCTTTGAGCCGTGTGTGTGTGTGTGTGTGTGTACCAGCCTAGCTTTGAGCCGTGTGTGTGTTTGTACGAGCATAGCTTTGAGCCGTGTGTGTGTGTGTGTGTGTGTGTGTGTGTGTGTGTGTGTGTGTACCAGCCTAGCTTTGAGCCGTGTGTGTGTTTGTACGAGCATAGCTTTGAGCCGTGTGTGTGTGTGTGTGTGTGTGTGTGTGTACCAGCCTAGCTTTGAGCCGTGTGTGTGTTTGTACCAGCATAGCTTTGAGCCGTGTGTATGTGTGTGTGTGTGTGTGTGTGTGTGTGTTTGTACCAGCATAGCTTTGAGCCGTGTGTATGTGTGTGTGTGTGTGTGTGTGTGTGTGTTTGTACCAGCATAGCTTTGAGCCGTGTGTATGTGTGTGTGTGTGTGTGTGTGTGTGTGTTTGTACCAGCATAGCTTTGAGCCGTGTGTATGTGTGTGTGTGTGTGTGTGTGTGTGTGTTTGTACCAGCATAGCTTTGAGCCGTGTGTATGTGTGTGTGTGTGTGTGTGTGTGTACCAGCATAGCTTTGAGCCGTGTGTGTGTGTGTACCAGCATAGCTTTGAGCCGTGTGTGTGTGTGTGTGTGTGTGTGTGTGTGTGTGTGTGTGTGTACCAGCATAGCTTTGAGCCGTGTGTGTGTGTGTACCAGCATAGCTTTGAGCCGTGTGTGTGTGTGTGTGTGTGTGTGTGTGTGTGTGTGTGTACCAGCATAGCTTTGAGCCGTGTGTGTGTGTGTGTACCAGCATAGCTTTGAGCCGTGTGTGTGTGTGTGTGTGTGTGTGTGTGTGTGTACCAGCCTAGCTTTGAGCCGTGTGTGTGTGTACTAGCATAGCTTTGAGCCGTGTGTATGTATGTGTGTGTGTGTGTGTGTGTGTGTGTGTATGTGTGTATGTGTGTGTGTGTGTGTGTGTGTGTATGTGTGTGTGTGTGTGTGTGTGTGTGTGTACGAGCATAGCTTTGAGCCGTGTGTGTGTGTGTGTGTGTGTGTGTGTGTGTGTGTGTGTGTGTGTGTGTGTACCAGCATAGCCTTCAGTTCCATGCTGTTGGGGTGTTCGATTCTTCCTCCGTATTGGAAGGTCCTCCTCAGGTTCTGCTCACACGCCTTGGCTATACCTGTCAATCAACAACCACAGCCAATCACACGCCTTGGCTATACCTGTCAATCAACAACCACAGCCAATCACACGCCTTGGCTATACCTGTCAATCAACAAACACAGCCAATCACACGCCTTGGCTATACCTGTCAATCAACAACCACAGCCAATCACACGTCTTGGCTATACCTGTCAATCAACAACCACAGCCAATCACATGCTTTGGTTATAGATATAGTTAGGGTACCTTGGTAGTGTACTCCAGGACTAGAGCAGACAGACAGGTATAACAGACATCCTGACTGGTAGGTAGGGTTATAGATATAGTTAGGGTACCTTGGTAGTGTACTACAGGACTAGAGCAGACAGACAGACAGGTATAACAGACATCCTGACTGGTAGGTAGGGTTATAGATATAGTTAGGGTACCTTGGTAGTGGACTCCAGGACTAGAGCAGACAGACAGGTATAACAGACATCCTGACTGGTAGGTAGGGTTATAGATATAGTTAGGGTACCTTGGTAGTGTACTACAGGACTAGAGCAGACAGACAGACAGGTATAACAGACATCCTGACTGGTAGGTAGGGTTATAGATATAGTTAGGGTACCTTGGTAGTGTACTACAGGACTAGAGCAGACAGACAGGTATAACAGACATCCTGACTGGTAGGTAGGGTTATAGATATAGTTAGGGTACCTTGGTAGTGAACTCCAGGACTAGAGCAGACAGACAGGTATAACAGACATCCTGACTGGTAGGTAGGGTTATAGATATAGTTAGGGTACCTTGGTAGTGAACTCCAGGACTAGAGCAGACAGACAGGTATAACAGACATCCTGACTGGTAGGTAGGGTTATAGATATAGTTAGGGTACCTTGGTAGTGTACTACAGGACTAGAGCAGACAGACAGACAGGTATAACAGACATCCTGACTGGTAGGTAGGGTTATAGATATAGTTAGGGTACCTTGGTAGTGTACTCCAGGACTAGAGCAACCAGACAGGTATAACAGACATCCTGACTGGTAGGTAGGGTTATAGATATAGTTAGGGTACCTTGGTAGTGTACTACAGGACTAGAGCAGACAGACAGACAGGTATAACAGACATCCTGACTGGTAGGTAGGGTTATAGATATAGTTAGGGTACCTTGGTAGTGTACTACAGGACTAGAGCAGACAGACAGGTATAACAGACATCCTGACTGGTAGGTAGGGTTATAGATATAGTTAGGGTACCTTGGTAGTGTACTACAGGACTAGAGCAGACAGACAGACAGGTATAACAGACATCCTGACTGGTAGGTAGGGTTATAGATATAGTTAGGGTACCTTGGTAGTGTACTACAGGACTAGAGCAGACAGACATACAGGTATAACAGACATCCTGACTGGTAGGTAGGGTTATAGATATAGTTAGGGTACCTTGGTAGTGTACTCCAGGACTAGAGCAGACAGACAGGTATAACAGACATCCTGACTGGTAGGTAGGGTTATAGATATAGTTAGGGTACCTTGGTAGTGTACTACAGGACTAGAGCAGACAGACAGACAGGTATAACAGACATCCTGACTGGTAGGTAGGGTTATAGATATAGTTAGGGTACCTTGGTAGTGTACTACAGGACTAGAGCAGACAGACAGGTATAACAGACATCCTGACTGGTAGGTAGGGTTATAGATATAGTTAGGGTACCTTGGTAGTGTACTACAGGACTAGAGCAGACAGACAGGTATAACAGACATCCTGACTGGTAGGTAGGGTTATAGATATAGTTAGGGTACCTTGGTAGTGTACTCCAGGACTACAGCAGACAGACAGGTATAACAGACATCCTGACTGGTAGGTAGGGTTATAGATATAGTTAGGGTACCTTGGTAGTGTACTCCAGGACTAGAGCAGACAGACAGACAGGTATAACAGACATCCTGACTGGTAGGTAGGGTTATAGATATAGTTAGGGTACCTTGGTAGTGTACTACAGGACTAGAGCAGACAGACAGGTATAACAGACATCCTGACTGGTAGGTAGGGTTATAGATATAGTTAGGGTACCTTGGTAGTGTACTCCAGGACTACAGCAGACAGACAGACAGGTATAACAGACATCCTGACTGGTAGGTAGGGTTATAGATATAGTTAGGGTACCTTGGTAGTGTACTCCAGGACTACAGCAGACAGACAGGTATAACAGACATCCTGACTGGTAGGTAGGGTTATAGATATAGTTAGGGTACCTTGGTAGTGTACTCCAGGACTAGAGCAGACAGACAGGTATAACAGACATCCTGACTGGTAGGTAGGGTTATAGATATAGTTAGGGTACCTTGGTAGTGTACTACAGGACTACAGCAGACAGACAGACAGGTATAACAGACATCCTGACTGGTAGGTAGGGTTATAGATATAGTTAGGGTACCTTGGTAGTGTACTCCAGGACTAGAGCAGACAGACAGGTATAACAGACATCCTGACTGGTAGGTAGGGTTATAGATATAGTTAGGGTACCTTGGTAGTGTACTACAGGACTAGAGCAGACAGACAGACAGGTATAACAGACATCCTGACTGGTAGGTAGGGTTATAGATATAGTTAGGGTACCTTGGTAGTGTACTACAGGACTAGAGCAGACAGACAGACAGGTATAACAGACATCCTGACTGGTAGGTAGGGTTATAGATATAGTTAGGGTACCTTGGTAGTGTACTCCAGGACTAGAGCAGACAGACAGGTATAACAGACATCCTGACTGGTAGGTAGGGTTATAGATATAGTTAGGGTACCTTGGTAGTGTACTACAGGACTACAGCAGACAGACAGGTATAACAGACATCCTGACTGGTAGGTAGGGTTATAGATATAGTTAGGGTACCTTGGTAGTGTACTACAGGACTACAGCAGACAGACAGGTATAACAGACATCCTGACTGGTAGGTAGGGTTATAGATATAGTTAGGGTACCTTGGTAGTGTACTCCAGGACTAGAGCAGACAGACAGGTATAACAGACATCCTGACTGGTAGGTAGGGTTATAGATATAGTTAGGGTACCTTGGTAGTGTACTACAGGACTAGAGCAGACAGACAGGTATAACAGACATCCTGACTGGTAGGTAGGGTTATAGATATAGTTAGGGTACCTTGGTAGTGTACTACAGGACTAGAGCAGACAGACAGGTATAACAGACATCCTGACTGGTAGGTAGGGTTATAGATATAGTTAGGGTACCTTGGTAGTGTACTACAGGACTAGCAGACAGACAGACAGGTATAACAGACATCCTGACTGGTAGGTAGGGTTATAGATATAGTTAGGGTACCTTGGTAGTGTACTACAGGACTAGAGCAGACAGACAGGTATAACAGACATCCTGACTGGTAGGTAGGGTTATAGATATAGTTA